>NC_048219.1:167099539-167112040 GCF_002007445.2 Ailuropoda melanoleuca
CTTTGAAACTGGAACTCAATCACAAGGAAAAATTTGGAAGAAACTCAAACACTTGGAAACTAAGAACCATCCTGCTTAAGAATGGTTGGGTAAACCAGGGAATTAAAAATGAGCTTAAGCAATTTATGGAAACCAATGAAACAAAAACATATCAGTCCAAAACCTATGGGACACTGCAAAGGCAGTCCTAAGGGGAAAATACAAAGCCATCCAAGCCTCACTGAAAAGAATAAAAAAAAATCTAAAATGCAGTTTTTATATTCTCACCTCAAGAAGCTGGAGCTGGAACAGAAGAATAGGCCTAACCCACGCACGAGAAGGCAGTTGATCAATATTAGAGCAGAGATCAATGAATTAGAAACCAGCAGCACAGTAGAGCAGATCAACAGAACTAGAAGCTGGTTCTTTGAAAGAATAAATAAGATCGATAAGCCACTGGCAAGACTTATTCAAAAGAATAGAGAAAGGACCCAAATTAATAAAATTATGAATGAAAAGGGAGAGGTCACAACCAACACCAATGAATAGGAAGGATCATTAGAAACTTTTATCAACAANTATTAGAAACTTTTATCAACAGCTATATGCCAAAAAACTAAACAATCTGGAAGAGATGGAGGCCTTCCTGGAAACCTATAAACTACCAAGACTGAAACAGGAAGAAACTGATTATTTAAACAGACCGATTAATTATGAAGCGATTGAAGCAGTGATCAAAAACCTTCCCAAAAACAAGAATCCAGGGCCAGACGGATTCCCTGGGGAATTCTACCAAACAGTGAAAAAAGAAATAATACCTATTCTCCTGAAGCTGTTTAAAAAAATAGAAACAGAAGGAAAACTACCAAACTCATTCTATGAGGCCAGTATTACCTTGATGCCCAAACCAGGAAAAGACCCCATCAAAAAGGAGAATTACAGACCGATATCCCTGATGAATATGGACACCAAAATTCTCAACAAGATCCTAGCTAATAGGATCCCACAGTACATTAAAAGGATTATCCATCATGANATCCAACAGTACATTAAAAGGATTATCCATCATGACCAAGTGGGATTCATCCCTGGGATGCAAGGGTGGTTCAACATTCGCAAATCAATCAGTGTGACAGATCATATCAACAAGAAAAGAGAACCATATGATCCTCTCAAATGATGCAGAAAAAGCATTTGACAAAATACAGTATCATTTCCTGATTAAAACCCTTCAGTNGAAAAAGCATTTGACAAAATACAGCATCCTTTCCTGATTAAAACCCTTCAGAGTGTAGGAATAGAGGGTACATTTCTCAATCTCATAAAAGCCATCTATGAAAAGCCTACTGCAAGCATTATTCTCAATGGGGAAAAGCTGGAAGCCTTTCCCTTAAGATCAGGAACACGACAAGGATGCCCACTCTCGCCACTATTATTCAACATAGTACTAGAAGTCCTTGCAACAGCAATCAGACAACAAAAAGGGATAAAAGGTATTCAAATCGGCAAAGAACAAGTCAAACTCTCTTCACAGATGACATGATATTCTATATGGAAAACCTACCCAAAGGAATCCACTCCCAAACTATTAGAAGTTATAGAACAATTCAGTAAGGTGGCANGTGGCAGGATACAAAATCAATGCTCAGAAATCAGTTGCATTTCTATACATGAACAATGAGACTGAAGAAAGAGAAATTAGGGAGTCCATTCCATTTACAATAGCACCAAAAATCATCGTTATCTTGGAATTAATTTAACCAGAGAGGTAAAGGATCTATATCCTAGAAACTACAGATCACTCTTGAAAGACATTGAAGAAGACACAAAATGATGGAAAAACATTCGTGGATCAGAAGAATAAGCATAGTTAAAATGTCTATGCTTCCTAGAGCAATCTACACTTTCAGTGCCATNCAGAGCAATCTACACTTTCAATGCTATCCCGATCAAAATACCGAGGACATTTTTCAAAGAACTGGAACAAATAGTCCTTAAATTTGTATGGAACCAGAAAAGGCCCCGAATCTCCAAGGAACTGTTGAAAAGGAAAAACAAAGCTGGGGGCATCACAATGCCGGATTTCGAGCTGTACTACAAAGCTGTGATCACAAAGACAGCATGGTACTGGCACAAAAACATACACATAGACCAATGGAACAGAACAGAGAACCCAGAAATGGACTCTCTTTGACAAAGCAGGATAATCTTTGATAAAGCAGGAAAAAACATCCGGTGGAAAAAAGACAGTCTCTTCAATAAATGGTGCTGGGAAAATTGGACAGCTACATGCAAAAGAATGAAACTTGACCACTCTCTCACACCATACACAAAAATAAACTCCAAATGGATGAAAGACCTCAATGTGAGACAGGAATCCATCAAAATTCTAGAGGAGAACATAGGCAACAACTTCTATGACATCGGCCAGAGCAACCTTTTTCACNTTTTTCATGACACATCTCCAAAGGCAAGAGAAACAAAAGAAAAAATGAATTTGTGGGACTTCATCAAGATAAAAAGCTATTGCACAGCCAATGAAACAGTCAAAAAAACTAAGAAGCAGCCCATGGAATGGGAGAAGATATTTGCAAATGACACTACAAAGACTGGTATCCAAGATCTATAAAGAACNAGCCAAGGAAACAGTCAAAAAAACTAAGAGACAGCCCACGGAATGGGAGAATATATTTGCAAAGGACACCACAGATAAAGGACTGGTATCCAAGATCTACAAAGAACTTCTCAAACTCAATACACGAGAAACAAATAAACAAATCATAAAATGGGCAGAAGATATGAACAGACACTTTTCCAATGAAGACATACAAATGGCTAACAGACACATGAAAAAATGTTCAAAATCATTAGCCATTAGGGAAATTCAAATCAAAACCACATTGAGATACCACCTTACGCCAGTTAGAATGGCAAAAATGTACAAGACAAGAAACAACAAATGTTGGAGAGGATGTGGAGAAAGGGGATCCCTCCTACATTGTTGGTGGGAATGCAAGTTGGTACAGCCACTTTGGAAAACAGTGTGGAGGTCCCTTAAAAAGTTAAAAATTGAGCTACCCTATGATCCAGCAATTGCACTACTGGGTATCTACCCCAAAGATACAGACGTAGTGAAGAGAATGGCCATATGCACCCCAATGTTCATAGCAGCATTGTCCACAATAGCTAAATCATGGAAGGAGCCGAGATGCCCTTCAACAGATGACTGGATTAAGAAGATGTGGTCCATATATACAATGGAATATTACTCAGCTATCAAAAAGAACAATTTCTCAACATTTGCTGCAACATGGACGGGACTGGAGGAGATAACGCTAAGTGAAACAAGTGAAGCAGAGAAAGACAATTATCATATGGTTTCATTCATTTATGGAACATAAGAAGTAGGAAGATCGGTAGAAGAAGAGATGGAAGAAGAAAGAGGGGGTAAACAGAAGGGGGAATGAACCATGAGAGACTATGGACTCTGGGAAACAAACTGAGGGCTTCAGAGGGGAGGGGGATGAGGGATTGGGATAGGCTGGTGATGGGTATTAAGGAGGGCACATATTGCATGGAGCACTGGGTGTTATACACAAACAATGAATCATGGAACACTACATCAAAAACTAAGGATGTACTGTATGGTGACTAACAATAAAAAATTAAAAAAAAAAGATATTAAAGCTAATCTCCTATGAAACTTAAGAAGATTTCCAACTTTACTGCATATTTCAGGAGAGTACTCTTCCAGTCCTCTGCTATGCCCAAACTTCCCAAGTGCTCAGCCTCTCATATTATGAGGATCAAATGGGGTAACATAAGCAAAATTGCTTTGACAATCATAAGGTTATAGGATGTCTGGCTGGCTTATTGGGTAGAGCATGTAACTCTTTTTAAAGTTTTTTTTTTTTTTAACTTTGGAGATTTTTTTCTTTTCTTTTTTTTTTTTTTAAAGATTTTATTTATTTATTTGACAGAGATAGAGACAGCCAGAGAGAGAGGGAACACAGGCAGGAGGAGTGGGAGAGGAAGAAGCAGGCTTATAGCGGAGGAGCCTCACGTGGGGCTCGATCCCAGGACGCCGGGATCACGCCCTGAGCCGAAGGCAGACGCTTAACCGCTGTGCCACCCAGGCGCCCCAAGAGCATGTAACTCTTGATCTCAGGGTTGTGAGTTCAAGCCCCACATTAGGCACAGAGCTTACTTAAGAAAAAAAAAAGCAAGTAGAAGACATTCTTCTAATTATTACATAAAGCCTATACATACACTTGATCTTAGCCAAAAGGCCGAGAAGTGATTACATATAGCCTCTAAATAAACAAAAATATATAGGATGTAAATTTTTAAAACCTGAAACTCTTTTTTATTTAATTGACATAATTTTAAACTCAACATTGAGCAATAACCTGGAAGAGGTTATTCAGATATTAAAAAACAGGGTGTCCTGTTAAAAATGCAGTTTGACCCCATCCACTTATCTGCTTTCCTTCCCCCCCCCACTAAAATAACAGTAAAAGTATAAAACAAAAATGTAAGCAATTAACTCATAAGTACAAGGAGAGGAAGTATAATGACAAGAGCAGATGAGAGACTTCAGTACATTTTTGGAGAGAAAGTTGTCCCCTAAGCAACTAATAGAGGAATGCTAATAAGCAATGAGTTAATTACCTTACAGAGTATCTGAAAGACTTACCATTTGGAAGTGGAAGAAGGATTCATTGAAGTCTGTATACAGCTGGCTGGACCCTGAGGCCCCTTTCTAATCTGTGTCACTCAATGGGAGTTGAAGAAATTGAATCAAGAAAGTTCTGGACTTGGGCAAGACAACACAGCAGAAGACTTGGCCTGAAAACAAAATGATAAAGTGAAAGTCTACATACAGAATTGTTGAATGTCAAGCGCTTTTCCCATTCTTTGCTCACTAGTAGCAAAGCATTCTCTCTCTTACTCTCTCTCTCTCTCTCTCACACACACACATACACACACACAAACACCTTTCCATTTCTCAGAAAAGACTGTAACATTTTTTGCTCTGGAAAGAATTAAAAACTCCAGAGAAAAGAAGCATGTCATTTGGACATTATAAAAGGATGAATCTTTGCCTATTTACTGAAAAGCAAAATTCACCAGTTGACAAGCTCATTCATACATACGAAACTTCTGATTAGTTTTGTTATAGTCTTCCTCTTAAATACATATGGAAAACCAAAGGTCAACAGATAGCTGAGGGAAGTGTCCATCAACAAAGACCTCTGACCTAAACCAACAAATACAAAAAAGAAAATAGCTGGTGGAAATTAAGACAATATAGAAACAAAACAAAACACAACCCTCTAACTAATAATCTCAAAGAGGAATAATAAAAGAATAAGAAAGCGGTCTCTGGGTGGCACAGTGCACTGAGCGTCTAACTCTTGGTTTCAGCTCAGGTCATGATCTCAGGGTTGTGAGACTGAGCCCCACAGTGATCTCTGAACTCAGCATGGAGTTCCGCTTGAGATACTGTCTCCCTCTCTCTCTGCCCCTCCCCCTGCTCAACTCCCTTTCTCTCTCTCAAATAAATAAATCTTTAAAAAAGAATAAGGACACTTGAGGAAAAGATAGCTGATATTTTTTTAAGATTTTATTTATTCATTTGAGACAGATACAGAGACAGAGAGAGCATGAGCAGGGGAGGCAGAGGGAGAGGGAGAAGACGACTCCCCACTGAGCCAGAAGCCAGATGCGGGGCTCAATCTCAGGACCGTGGGATCATGACCTGAGCCAAAGGCAGACGCTCAACCATCTGAGCCACCCAGGAGCCCCAGATAGCTGATATATATATTTTTTAATTTAATAAAAGGGTTGAAAAGTAACTGAAGAACCCAAATCTCCATCCAAAAAGAGATTTACTCCAAAAATGCACCATCGTGAACTTTCAGGAAACTGGGTGTAAAAAGATCCTAGAAGTTTTAAGAGAAAAAGTAGATTATGTACAAAGTATTGGGAGTCAGAAAAAGAGATTTCCAAAAGTAGCAATGCAATATAAAAGACCAAAATCCAACCCAGACGAGAATGAAGGAAAGGCTCAGGATGAGAGCTGCATAGAACAAGTAGCTCAGAGGCACCTGGCTGGCTCAGTTGTACAGCATGTAACTCTTGATCTTGGGATTGTGAGTTTCAGCCCCACATAGGGTGTAGAGATTACTTAAAAATAAAATCTTAAAAAAAAAATGAAACAAGCAGCTCAAATTTAAGCAGGAAGATGGACTCTAGAAAAGAGACCTCTAGGTGGGCGCCTGGGTGGCGTAGATGGTTAATCGTCTGCCTTTGGCTCAGGTCAGCCCCGAGTCAGGCTCCCTGCTCAATGGGGAGTCTGCTTCTTCCTCTGACCTTCCCCCTGCTTATGCTCTCTCTCTCTCATTCAAATGAATAAGTAAAATCTAAAAACAAAAACAAAACCAAAAACACCTCAATTGTTCACAATGACATAAACACTTATTGGATGTAATAAAAACCGTAATATATCTATACTGGGGGAGGACAGGTGGTGATAGTGGTGGTGAAGGGTATTTAAGTCCTCATCTGCCATTTAAGGTAGCTAATTCCTTATATCAATAAATGAAAAATCAGCATATAGGGGTGCCTGGCTGGCTTAGTCGGTAGAGTGTGCGACTCTTAATCTCAGGGCTCAAAGTTTGAGCCTCATGGTGGGTGTAGAGATTACTTAAAAATAAAATCTTTTAAAAATCTGCATATAAACTTAAAATTTAGAAGTATGGGGGGGCCATACCAGGGGAAATAGAGAGGTTGAAGGTAGGTGCCACTGGAGATCAGAACTGGAGCAGGAATGGGAAGGCTGCTTTTATACATTATAATCCTTGAATATTTGTTAAAAGCCCTATACATCTTTAATAAAATAATTATTTTAAAAAAATAAATCTGAATGTGAACCTTACTAGTTAAAACAGAATGGTACTGGTACCAGGACAGATACACGGTGGAATAAATGAAGATAAAATTCACAAAGAGACCAAAAAATGTAAAAGAAAGTGGTATATGATCACTGTATTAATTTCCTGTGGTTGCTGTGACAAATCACCACAAACTTGGTTGCTTAAAACAAAAGTTTATTCTCTGAGATCTGGAGGTCATAAGTATAAAATCGAGTTATTAGCCGGGCTGCATTCTCTGGGAGGCTTTAGGGGAGGTACTTCCTTCTCTCTTCCAGGTTCTGGTGGCTGCTGGGAGTTCCTGGCTAGTGGCAACATAACCCCACTCTCTGCCTCTGACTTCCCCTTGCCTTCTCCTCTGTGTATGTGTTTAACTGCCCTCTGCCTCTCTCTAAAATAAGGACACTTGTGATAGCATTTAGAACCCTCCCAGGTAATCCAGAATCACCTTATCTCAAGATCCATAACTCAATCACATCTGTAAAACTTTACCACACGAGATGACATTCACAGATTGCAACAATTAGCACCGGCTGTCTTTGGGGGTCACATTCAGCCCACTACAATGAATATAGCATTTCTAAATCAGTAGGAAAGGGATATACTATTCAATAACTCATTGTTGGGACAATTAACTATCTGTTCAAAAAAAAGTGTTTGATTCTTAGTCAATATAAGGATGGTCCAAAATTTAAAGGTTTTAACAATACCATGTGAAAATACAGAATGTTTGATAAATTTGGGGTCAGAAATCTTTCTAATGTGATACCAGCACAGAAATCATGTAGTACATAATAAAAAATTTAAATTTATATAACAAATGGACCATAAGCAAATTTTGAAAAGAAATAACTGGGCAAAGTAAGATATACATAAGAAAAAGTTAATATTTTCATTTTTTATTTTATTTTTTTTTAAGATTTTATTTATTTACTTTAGAGAAAGAGAGACAGCACAGAGGGAAAAGCAGACTCCCGCTAAGCAGGGAGCCCGATGCAGAGCTCAATCTCAGGACCCTGGGATCATGACCCAAGCGGAAGGCAGACACTTAACTGACTGAGCCACCCAGATGCCCCATTATTTTTAAATTAGAGAACTCCTAAGTGAAAAGACAAACTCACCATGTGAAAGATAAGAACAAAAAAAGAATAGACAATTCACAAAAGAACTTCAAAGATCCAATGAACACACGAAAATGTTATTTAATCTCTTTTGTAACTCAAGAAGTACAAATGAAAGAAAAATATGTTCATCTGTTAGATGAACAACAGTTTTAAAGGTTAACAGCGTTGGGGAAAAAGGAGGAAACGCAAGCATGTTTGCATACTTCCTTTCACTGACCAAAACAGAATCAAAATTAGAGAAGGAAACCCCTGTGCAAAATAGCCACATCTGACCGCACTGATGCCAATGAATAAATCTCAGATACAATGAGGTTTACATCATATTTAGAGGATGTCCAAATCTGCCATGCATCTCCTCTAATCTCAAGCAGATTCAGTTTTGGCAAACTGAGTAGGTCCTGAAGAAAGAATCCAATAATCAATCACTAACTTGAAAACATGAGTCCTTAAAGGCATAGCAGCTAGACTTATGGAGGAAGCAGAAAACATTCTACTTGGTACCTATCTCCTTATCTAGCAAAGAAGACTACTAAAGAAGAGATCATGATGTTTAAGGTGGGGATGTTTCTTTTCTTCTAGTTTCCATAAGGACAGAGTTTCCATAAGTCTTTCTAGCATCTTGCCCCTTTACCCCTTAAGTGAGAAACCTGGCTGCCAAATTCACAATTGGTTCACATTTTTTTTTTAAGATTTTATTTTTATTTATTCGACAGAGATAGAGACAGCCAGCGAGAGAGGGAACACAAGCAGGGGGAGTGGGAGAGGAAGAAGCAGGCTCATGGCAGAGGAGCCTGATGTGGGGCTCGATCCCATAACACCGGGATCACGCCCTGAGCCGAAAGCAGACGCCTAACTGCTGTGCCACCCAGGCGCCCCTGGTTCACATTTTTTTAAGCTAATTTACCAAAAAACTTAGGTAAGCATGTCTATTACAAAGACCCAAAGTTTTCCTTGGGTGGGCTAATCCAGATCTGGGCTGGGGAACAAACGTATTCGAAGACCACCTATATGGGCGCCTGGGTGGCTCAATTGGTTAAGGGTCTGCCTACAGCTCAGGTCATGATCTCAGGACCCTGGGATCAAGTCCCACGTCGAGCTCTCTGCTCAGCCGGGAGTCTGCTTCTCTCTCTCTCTCTCTCAAATAAAAAAATAAATAAAATCTTAAAAAAAAAAAAGCCGACTACCTATACCATACATATCTTCCAACAGCTCTCTCAACAATAAAGCTGATATTTTATCTCCACCTGCTTAAGCTCCTTTTATCACATCTGAATTGGTTCCAATCTCAGGAGGGAACAATAAGAGCCAGGTATCATGTACTGGGCTCCCTAAAACTTACAGTTGCCATAACACTTTTTATTTTCTTTGCCAGGAGCCAAAACACTGCTGCAGAGAAACAAAAATAGTAAGCTAGTGGTCAACCCTGCACAGCAGACAAAAGTAGATCAATCAGATATATATCAGCTTTGATCTGTCTCTGGAATGAAAGTTTAACATATGCTGTGGGAACCTGCTTGAAGAGAGCATATGACAACTGTGTCACCAAGCAGCCAGTTTAAAGAAAAGAGATCACGGGGCGCCTGGGTGGCTTGTTGTTAAGCATCTGCCTTCGGCTCAGGGCATGATACCGGGGTCCTGGGATCTAGCTCCGCATGGGCTCCCTGCTCTCCCCTAGGAACCTGCTTCTTCCTCTCCCCCTCCCCCTGCTTGTGTTCCCTCTCTCGTTGACTGTCTCTGTCAAATAAATAAATAAAATCTTAAAAAAAAAAAAAAAAAGAAGAAGAAGAGAGATCAGGACAATGTGTTCAAACTCCTGTCTCAGCCTCTAAGGCAGTTATTCCAAAGGCTTATGCCATTCTTGGGCAAAGAGCAGGCCAGAACACAACTTTTCAACAATAAATAACATAAAAAAGTCAGACTGCATAAAAGGAGGAGGGATCATAATGTGGAAAAGAGAAAAAAAACCACACATTTGAAGAACTGCTTCATAAAATAGAATTTTAAAGAAAAACTGTTTTGCATCAATCAAACAGAACTCCATAAAATAGATTCTTAAAAAGAGCTGAAAGAAACAAAAGATAAAAAGAAAAAAAGAGAAAAACTACCACCGTACTTGAAATCATATTAGAAACAACTCCAAGTAGACAAGCTACTTCAGAAAACCAAGTTAATAATATGGATGACAACCCAGGGGAAATCCTTCAGAATGAACATGACAAAATAAAGGTGGTTCGATTCTAACAAAGTAGTCAGAACAAAGATGATAGAGTTGTAAGAGAAACAATTGAAATCTAATATGATATTCTCAGACAAACAATATCGAACAGCCAAAATATTCAAGGATATAGAGGTGAAAAACTGAAAGGTCTTGTCATATATCAGGAAAAATTAACTGGAAATGATCAAGATTTAAGATATATTAGGGAGTGTTACCAAATTTTAAGGATAAAAAACGACGCTTTTAGCATCTAGAAGAAATAGGGTCACCTACAAATTAAATAATTTATGCTGGCCTCAGACATCTCCTCAGTAACATTAGACAATGTATAAAAGTGAGTACTATGTACAATGTGAAGTGAAAAAGAATATGACATGGGGGCGCCTGGGTGGCTCAGTCCATTAAGCATCTGCCTTTGGCTCAGGTCATAATTCCTGGGTCCTGGGATTGAGCCCCACATCAGGCTCCTTGCTCAGAAGGAAGACTGCTTCCCCCTCTCCCCCTGCTGCCCCCCCTGCTTGTGCTCTCTCACTCTCTCTCTAATACCTAAAATCTTAAAAAAAAAAAAAAAAAGAAAGAAAAAGAAAAAGAATATGACATGGAATTTTCTAGTTAGCGGAATATAATTTTAATGGATATTTAACATTCCATTTAATGGATGTATTATAATTTACTAAAATGGTCTATTGATGGATAGATTCTTTCTGGAATATTATTAAACCATGTTGAATAAAAAATAAGAATAAACATATATGTATTATTTAAAATACAAGCAAGTTCACCTATAAGATAAAATCCTGTAAATATATTGGCTGAATCAAAGGTATATGCATTTAAAATTTTTCATTTTCCTAAACTGTCCTCAATAGCGATTGTACTGATTTTTATGCCCACCGGTAATGGAGGAAAGTGCTTTTTCACTGCAACTCAGCACACTGTTATTAAATTTCTGATCTTTCTCAACCTTATAGATAAAAATTATTTTATGGTAACCTAATAATTTGGAATTATCTTACCATATTTTTAAAAAGATTTATTTATTTGAGAGAGAGAAAGAGTGCACATGAGTGGGGGGAGGGCAAGAGGGAGAGGGTGAGAGAGAATCCTCAAGCCAACTCCCCAACGAGTGCAGAGCTCAGCATGGGGCTGGAACTCACAATCCCAAGATCATGACCTCAGCCAAAACCAAGAATCGGATGCTTAACTGACTGAGCCACCCAGGCGCCCGTCTTACCATATTTCATCCGTTGAAGACACCATAATTTGAAAAGTACACCATTATTTTATATACCTCTATTTAAGAAAAAGAGCTACAAAGTAAACTGTTTCAAATCAATATTCAAATACATAAAAAATTCAGATTTCAGAAATAATTTCAGAGATGTGAAAATATGAACAGGTGCTTCTTAGAATCAATGAGATATGACATACGAGAAAGGCTGAGTATCTGGAAAGGTCTTTTAACTATGCAAGGATCAGGAATACAGCACACACAAATGCCTCCCAGAACAAATAAAACAAAACAAAAAAACTAAATTATTTGAAGCCACAATCCATACAAGTAAAATGTCTTTATTTTTTTTAAGTTTTTTAAAAAGATTTTATTTATTTGTCAGAGAGAGAGAGAAAGAAAGCACAAGCAGGGGGAGGGGGAGGGGCAGGGGCAGGTGGGAGGGTAAAGCAGACTCCCCAGTGATCAGGGAGCCCGATGTGGGGCTCAATCCCAGGACCCAGAGATCATGACCGGAGCTGAAGGCAGAGACACTTAACTGATTGAGACACCCAGGTGACCCTAAAATATCTTTAAAAATGAAGAATTTATGGGACGCCTGGGTGGCTCAGTCAGTTAAGCATCTGCCTTCAACTCCGGTCATGATCCCAGGGTCCTGGGATCGAGTACCGCATCAGACTCCTCGTTCAGCAGAGAGCCTGCTTCTCCCTCTGTCTGCCGCTACCCCTGCTTGTGCTCTCTCTGACAAATGAATAAATAAAATCTTAAAAACTAAAATAAAAATAAAAATGAAGAATTTATAAAATGGAGAAATGGTGAAAAGGGTTAGCAATGAGCATTTAATTTGGTGAAATCTAAATGTGATTATAACAAAACAGAATTGCTATAACTGTTAAAATGATAGGTACATATATAAAAAATAAGAAAAAATTGATGAAAATTATGTGGGGAGGAGGTTAAGATGGCGGAGGAGTAGGGGACACCTTTTTCAGCCGGTCCCCTGAGTTGAGCTGG
>NC_048219.1:167112140-167133792 GCF_002007445.2 Ailuropoda melanoleuca
GGGGATGTACTGTATGGTGATTAACACAATATAATAAAATAAAATTTAAAAAAAAAAAAATAAAAAAAAATTATGTGACAAAAATTCCAAAACACACTAGTAAAATGTTAGCAAAAAAAGTATGATAAATTCTTTATCTTTCATGATAAAAAGGCATTTAATAAAATTTAACATCCATTCTTTATAAGATTTAACATCCATCTTTTTTTTTTTTTTTAAATCTTTCAGGGGTGCCTGGATGGCTCCCTCAGTAGAGTATGTGATTTTTTAAAAAAATTTTTTTAAAGATTTTGTTTATTTAGAGAGAAAGAGAAAACGAGCAGGTGTGGGGGCAGAGGGAGAGGGAGAAGCAGACTCCCCATTGAGCAGGGAGCCTGACATGGGGCTCAATCCCAGGACCCTGGGATCATGACCTGAGCCGAAGGCAGCCGCCTAACCAACTGAGACACCCACGCGCCCCATATGTGACTCTTGATCTCAGAGTTGTGAGTTCAAGTCCCACGTTAGGCATAGAGCATACTTTAAAAAAATAAATCTTTCAATGAAATGGGAATATATGGCTTCTATTTTAATGGCAGACTTATGCATGTATACACACAAACTCACACACACACACACACACACACACACACAAATGCCACCATAATGCTTAATGGTAAAACACCAATAGCATTCCCATTAAAGCAAGGAGCAATATTAAGGAAGCCCACCATTATTCTGTTATTTAGCTTTGTTCCAGAAGTGCTAAATGATACAGTGGGACTAAAAAAATATATTAGGGATTAATATTAAAATGGAAAAGTCTAAATTATCATTTTACACATGATGTGACAATATACCCAAAACACTTAATTCACTGGGCAACTATTGGAAGCAATAGGATCTTTCAAAAAGGTAAGCTGGGGGGCGCCTGGGTGGCACAGCGGTTACGCGTCTGCCTTCGGCTCAGGGCGTGATCCCGGTGTTACGGGATCGAGCCCCATATCAGGCTCCTCCACTATGAGCCTGCTTCTTCCTCTCCCACTCCCCCTGCTTGTGTTCCCTCTCTCGCTGGCTGTCTCTATCTCTGTTGAATAAATAAATAAAATCTTAAAAAAAAAAAAAGGTAAGCTGGTTATTAAATTAGTATACAAAATCAGACCATTTTCCTACCAATTTCCCAAAAATCAATAGAAAATATAATGGAAGAAAAAGTGCATCCCTATTAAAATTCCTAGTAACAAATTCAACATCAAATAACTTACATTAAGAAAACTTAAAACACTACTAAAACAGGGGTACCTGGGTGGCTCAGTCGGTTAAGCGGCTGACTCTTGATTTTGGTTCAGGACATGATCTCAGGGTTGTGGGATAGAGCCCCGTGTCCAGCTTCACTCAGCATGGAGTCTGCTTGTCCCTCTCTCTGCCCCTCCCCCTGCTGGTGCTCGCTCTCTCTCAAATAAACTAAATCTTAAAAAAAAAAAAAAAAGAAAAAGAAAAAAACTACTAAAACAGACAAAAGACTTCAAAAAGATATGCCTTGTTCTTGGATAGGAAGACTCAATAAAACAAAGAGTTCATTTTTCTCTAAATTAATCTATGCATTCAATGTAATCTAAATCATTACCAAGAGATTGTTTGCAATTCTTTTTAAAAGACAAATGGAGTCTAAAATTCACTGAGAAAACAATTGTAAGAATACCAGAAAAAAAAAATCTGGAAAATAAGAGTAATAAAAATCTTTTTAAGCAGTATTAATTCAGTCAGCATTATATTGGTCTTCCATCTCCACTTCAGAAAGTTGCAAGAGAACATTTTCCATCCTAACAATGGGAATAAGCTAGATAACCTACAAAATTTAGTGTTTTCTTAAAGCCCATCAGAGGGCCGAGGATGCAGGAAAGCTAATGCTCTAAAATCCAGAAAATGATTAGCCCTACCTAGGACTGCAGAGCCCCTGATTGCTTTCATGTTTGGCAGAGCAGTAGGAAGAAGAGGAGGCTGGTTCACAAAATAATGAAGGGCAAAAGATAAGCAAACTCTATCTTTAAGTCCTGAAACAAAAGTTGGCCAAGAATTCTATATCTGAAAAAGATATCCTTCAAAAATGAAAGCAAAATAGAATTTCGGACAAATAAAGCTGAAAGAATTTGTGCCACATTGACCTGCACTACAAACAAATCTAAATATTCTTTAGGGTAAAGGAAAATAACATATAGAAACTCAGTTCTACAGGAAGCAAGAGAGAAAGAGGGTAAATAGGATTTCTCTTTCTGCTGCTTCATTATTGGTGTATAGAAATGCAACAGACTTCTGTGCATTGATTTTTATATCCTGCCACTTTGCTGAATTGCTGTATCAGTTCTAGCAATTTTGTGGTGGAATCTTTTAGCTTTTCTATATAGATGTCATCTGTGAAGAGTGAAAGTTTGACTTCTTCCTTGACGATCTGGATACATTTTATTTCTTTTTGTTGTCTGATTGCTGAGGCTAGGACTTCCAGTACTATGTTGAACAACAGTGGTGAGAGTGGACATTCCTATCTTGTTCCTGATCTTAGGGGGGAAAGCTCTCAGTTTTTCCCATTTGAGAATGATATTAGCTGTGGGTCTTTAATATATGGCCTTTATGATGTTATATTCCTTCTATCCCTACTTTATTGAGGATTTTTTAAAAAGATTTTATTTATTTGAGAGAGAAAGACAGAGATAGTGAGAGAGAGCACGGCGGGGGGCGGGGAGGGGAGAAAAGGAGAAACAGGTTCCCCACCTAGCAGGGAGCAGGACGTGGGGCTCAATCCCAAGACCCTGGGATAATGACCTAAGCCCAAGGCAGACACTTAGCCAACTGAGCCACCCAGGCTTTTTTTTTTTAAGATCTTGAGACAGAGATAGTGAGAGAGAGCATGAGCAGGGAGGAGAGGAAGAAGCATTTTCTTAATGATTTTTATCAAGAAAGGATGGTGTATTTTGCCAAATGCTTTTTCTTCTTCTATTGAGAGGATCATATGGTTCTTATCCTTTCTTTTATTAATGTGGTGTATCACACTGATTGATGTGTGGATATTGAAACACCCCTGCAGCCCAGGAATAAATACCACTCGGCCGTGTTGAAAAGATGTGATACACACACACACACACACACACACACACACACACCGTAATATTAGTCATCAAAAAGGATGAAATCTTGCCATTTGCAATGATGTGGATGGAACTAGAGTATATTATGCTAAGCAAATAAGTTAGTGAGAGAAAGACAAATATTGTATGATTTCATTCCTCTGTGGAATTTAAGAAACAAAACAGATGAGCGTAGAGGAAGGGAAGGAAAAATAAGATAAAAACAGGGAGGCAAACCATAAGAGACTCTTAAATATAGGGAAAAAACAGGGTTGCTGGAGGGGAGATGCGTGGGAGGATGGGGTAATTGGGTGATGGGCATTAAGGAAGGCACTTGATGTAATGAGCACTGGCTGTCATATGCAACTGATGAATCACTAAATTCTACCCTTGAAACTAATACTACACTATATGTGAACTTGAATTTAAATAAAATCTTGAAAGAACAAAAAAGGTAAATATATTGATAAATACAAAGGAATTTTTAAACATTTTAAACATTACATATACACATGCATCTTTAAATTTCACTAAAAGATTGATTCTGTAAATTAAAAGTAATAAAAATATAGAACGCATGTAGAAGTAAAATATATGGAAGTAAAATAAGAGTACAAAAGGTGAGAAGATGGTAATTGCAAGTATAAAGGGTAATATTCTTTTTTTTTTTTAAGATTTTATTTATTTATTCGACAGAGATAGAGACAGCCAGCGAGAGAGGGAACACAAGCAGGGGGAGTGGGAGAGGAAGAAGCAGGCTTATAGCGGAGGAGCCTGATGTGGGACTCAATCCCATAACGCCGGGATCACGCCCTGAGCCGAAGGCAGACGCTTAACCGCTGTGCCACCCAGGCGCCCCTAAAGGGTAATATTCTTACACTGTTCATGAAGTACTAGAATATATTTGAAAATCAGCTGTGATAAATTCAAAACACATGTAATCAATCTCTAATACCACCAATAAAAAATAACATGAAAAGACAAAACTAAAAAGACAGGAAAAGAAATATTTTTCTAAAAACTCAATTCACCCAAAAAGAAGACAGGGGAAGAGGACCAAAGAGTAAATGAAAAAATGGAAAAAGAACACCAATATGCTTAATCCAAACACAGAAAAAAGTTATATAAATGGACTATATACCACTATTAAAACACAGAGATTGTTGTGAGATTGGATAAACAACTACAACCTAACTGTATGTTGTTTATAAGAAACACACTTTAAACATAAACACACAGATGAGTTAAAAGGAAAAAGATAGCAAGAGGCAAACATTAAGCTTACATTAATGTCAGAACAGGCTTCCATGTAAAAAGTATTTTCAGGGATAGAATGGACATGTCATAATGATAAAAAGGTCAGTTTGGCAAAAAACAAAACAAAAAACAACACAGCTATCTTAAAAGGGTGTGTCACTAATAACACTACCAAATATAAGGAAAAAACCTGACAGAACTGAAGGGAGAAGACAAATCTACAACCATAATTAGAGACTTGAGACTTAACACTTCTCCCAGGGTAACTGACAAAATAAGGAGACATTAAAAATGTGAATATAAAAGGTTTGAGCAACACTCTCAACCAGCTTCACCTAACTGACATTTAGACTACTCCACCCACCACCAGTAGAATACACATTTTTCCCCAAGGGTAACTGGTATATTCACCAAGACAGACCATAGGTTAGGCAAGAAGAAAAAAAAAAAAAAAGACCTCAATAAATTTAAAGGTATTGAAATAATACGTGTTTAAGGACCACAACATCGCTGATTTAGGGATCAACAGCGATGATCTACCTAAAAAATTCTAAAATATTTGGAAATAATATAACACACCTAAATAAATAATGGATCAAAGAAATCACAGAGACATTTTAAAATATCTTTAAATGATAACGAAAACATTCCAAATTTGTGGGATCTAGCTAAAGCATGCTTAAAGGAAAACTTGCAGCTTTAAATGCTTATATAAAAGGAAAAAAGGTATAAAAATCAATTATTTATGTTTCCACCTTAATAAGTTAGAAAAAGCGGAACAAATAAACCCAAAGTTAAAGAAACAAAATGAAAGTAAGAGTAGAAATCTGTGGAACAGGAAACAGGCACATAGGGAAAATCAACAAAGTCAAAAATTTTAAATATAGGACATAGCACACAATGAAATCACAAAGTTGGGCAGTGTAAACAAAACAATTTATATCATGTTTTAGATCTGATATATTTTGATATTTGGTACTAGTTTAGTCACTGCCATAAATTGTTTTATTAATTGCTTTATAATAAATATTTCTAATAAAAATGTGGTTTCCTAGTTTTCCCCACCAGTCTCATGTTGGCACCCGTCTCATGTTTGCAGCTTTCCCACTTTGGACTGGCTGAGCTCTGAGCACCCATTTAACTCTAAAATTATAATGATTTGCCTGGCAATTATAATTACTTATAATTAGAGCAATGTCTTGCACAGTTATTTCAATGGCTAGATGCACAAATCTATTCTGCACTGTTAAATACAGAAATTTCAAAGAATACTGGTAATGTTGGGCACAAATATAAAATGATTAAGATTTTCACCATATAAAAAGTATATACATACCATTAGTTGTTTATTTAGCCAATACATGTGTAATTAACTCCTACTAAAGGATGAGGCACCTGTGGCTACTCCATAAATATTGATGTTAAGATGATGAAAGTAATATCGCCTTACAGTACGTTGCCTAAGTCTAAACCAAATAAATCAATACATAAATGCTTACCGAAAATCCAAAACCATGGATAAACGTGATCTTCGCAATAAGCTATTTTACAGTGACCCATAGTTTCTAACAGGGTTTACGCTCTGTGTATTAACATCATCTATTACATGAAAAATAATCCCGCCCCCTCTACTGGCAAACCCACAACATCGCGGGTTGGCTGCCAGGTCGGATTTTTTCCCCGCTCTCCATCTTTCTCAGAGCATCAGGTATCTGACCATTGACATCATCTGGGCACCCGACCAGGTGATCCGCGTTTCCACGAGCCGGATCGGTGCACGGGGCTGGGTTCGTGGCCTCAGGCCGCAACATTTGTGCGCGGAAGCCCTCAGGAGCTCGGCCATTCCGCAGTTCGCCTCAAACCGCACCTTTACTTATGTTTTGTTTTTACCAAACGCTTGCCACTTCGTTTCTAAAGAAGGCATTTCCATTACAAAATCATGACATAAAAATAAGCGCAACAGAAATAAAGAGGTCAGCAAGAAAGCACCTAAAGGCTGTGAACATCTGCTTCTAACGGAAGCGATCTCCACCTTCGAGAGAAATCACCCAAACAAGCCTCAGGCTTGCTGCGCACGTTCGCTAGCGGGGCCAGCGTGAAGGGAAGCCCATTTCGTTCAGAGAGGACCCAGCCTCGCTAAAAACCACTCCTGGCCCGTTCTGTCCCGGGGAGCTCGGACCAGGACCTCGTCCGGGAGGGAGGCCACAGGGGCCGGCGAGGCCCTGAGAGACCGCGTGCGCGCGTGGCGTGCGCCTCCCGCCGCGCCTCCACCTCAGGGCGTCGCCACGGGAACCAAGGGTTTGGCCTCCGGCCCGGCAGGCCGGGGGAGGGCGGCCTGACCGCCGCCGGGAGGGAGGGGGGCAGCGGAAGGCCGCAGACTCTCACCGCGACGCTGATGCCGCGACGCGCCGGTCCTCTGCCACCTCGGGTCGCGCTTGGCTGCGCGGAGGTCCGTCCCGGCACCCGTTCCCGCCGCCGCGGCCCGCGAGCCCCGAGACGCCGCCGGGCCACTCCCGCAGCCCGTGCCCCTCCGCACCCGTGCGTGGAGGTGTCGGGCTCCGACTGCGGGAGGCGGGAGATTTAAACCGGGCGGCCTGGCGCGCGCGGAAGCCGCGCTGCCCTCGGCGTCTCGGTCTAGCGTCCTCGTTCTCGCCCTTTCGGGCTCTAGTTTAACCCCACTGAGGCCCGGCTCTCGGTCCGTTTTTTGATGAACTCCGGGACCCATTCTGTTCTGCCCTTACCAAATTCCAGGTTATTAGCAAACACGAAAAACGGTCAGAATATCAGAATTAAGGAACTGTGTGTGAGACCTCTGAGCCATTCTCGGTGTCATTTTCTAAGCCCAGTGCCCTCACCCCGGGTCCCTCCCTGCCGCCTCCGAGCCTTCACCGCACCTGCCAGGCCTTCTGGTGCCAGCTCTACCAGGCCATGAGCTTCTGAGCCTCGGTCACTCCTGAGTCCTGGGGCGCTTCTCAGGACCAGTGCCGGCACGCGGTAACTGTTCACGTGCTATATTTAACTCTTATCTTAAAGGTTTAAAGAGGATTAAGTTAACAACTGTTAATAACTGACCTCAAATGCTACATAACCATAATGTGTTGTCATGAGTCTTTAAGAGTAAAAGGCAAAATTTGAGCCTAAAAACTAAAGAAAAAAAAATTGGAAATAAGGCAAAAGTAAATTGTTACTGGTGGAAGATAAATTCAAAGAACTTTCTTTTTAAAGGTGATTCAAAATATCCTATCACTTTACTAAAGCTTTACAAAACATGAATTACAACTGTGATACAGGCTAGCAAGGAAAAAAGTTTACACTCCAGGTGATAACTATAAGTCTGTAAGATCTAAAAGATGGAGTGAGATTCTAGAATATTATTACAAATTACTTACCTTAAAAACCTGAAAGTAGTTTTAGAATAGTCTATTTATACTAGTTAATTTGGACTGAAAATAGTGAGAGGTCTCTAGGCCAGGGATTCTTACCCTGAAATATATGGTGTTTCAAGGAATGGGTGAATACCTAAAATAATATGCAAAATTTTGGTATGGGTCTTTTAAAAATATTTTTTTGGAAATGTAACCAAACCCAAGTTCCACTGTCCAAAGCACAGCAAAGCCAATCACTGAGACATCATGTATGAAAGGAAAGGGTTTACTGTAGAGGCAAACAAGGAAAGAGATACAAGGACAAGCTTCAAATCTGACAACTAGAAGGAAGGGAGAAGTTTTATAACCACAGGGGATGGGATTACATATATATTGATGAAAGGGGTGGGGAAAACTTGTGGTTATTCATGAGGAAAGATGGATCATGCTTATTGAGCAAACATGTAACATACATCCCATACTCACTTGTGGTAGAGACTTAAACTGAGGCAAAATTCAGCTCCTGCTGTCAGGCATCTTAGGAAAAGGAAAGGGGCTATAGGTATGCTCCAAGAGAACCCAGATACTGGAGGGGATCTTGGGCTCATTATCTAGGGTAAGGAAGACAGGGCCTTGCTGTTCATAGGCTGGAACCATATCAGTGACTGCTAGCCCAGGTGTCCCTAGTGGATTTGTTAGTGGGGTCTGTAAACACAAAATAGCTGATTAGGGAGAAACAGGTCTCTGAAAAACAAGCTTTAGATTTCTTAATTTCAACCTCATCGACCCTATGGGGGACAACCTCAGAAAGAGTCTGCAGCTTTCCTCAGATTCTTCGAGTCCAGATCCTTAGAAGAGTAAGAATTAGGATTTGGCAATAAGGATGACTGCTGTACTTCCTCAGATCTTTCCTGACTCATGATAAGTTTGGCATCCCTCCTAAGGACATACTTCTACTCTCAACAATTGTAATTATTTTTCTGCCTGCCTTCCTCACTAGATGCTGAGCTCCTCTGAAGTAAAACATTTATGCATTCAGTAGCTTTATCTCTTTAACACAGTATGTAATACATACTGCCTTCTGAATGAATGTTTATTAAATCAATAAGTGAACAGAAGCAAAGACAGCTAATTGGTAACTGAAGGATACTGTATAAAATATCTAAAAAGAACTGAACACCTTCTTTCCAAAGAATAAATGATTCTAATATGGTAAGAAAATGACTTTCAGAATGTTACCATGCACATGTTAAGTTTCTTAGGGTATTTTAGCAAATGCTTCATCCAAGAGGATGAAGTTTTTTGTCTTTTTTAAAGGTTTTATTCATCCATTTGACAGAGACAGAGCACAAGCAGGGGGAGCTGCGGAGGGAAAAAAGCAGGCTCCCTATTGAGCAGGGAGTGATGAGAGGCTCATGCAGGGCTTGATCACAGGACCATGGGATTACGACCCAGGCCAAAGGCAGAGACCCAACCAGTCACACAGGTGCCCCCCAACAGAATGAAATTTAACTCAAGAGGATATTAAACTTCAGCTCAATCTGAAGCAGGGAAAGGTCCTCCAAGAAATATACCAGAAAGTCAAGAGTAGTGACTGTGGGCAAGGCCTACTGGTTTTGTTCACTTAATTGGAGAAAATTACTGGAAGATACACAATGTCTTCAAACCACCATAAAATGTAGCATTTGTACATAATCACTTTTCCTTCACAGGTCACTAAGAAAGGTGGGCAAGTGGTAGCAGAGTGTAAGAATGGTTTCAGCAAACAAGGTTGAGCTACTGACACTCCTGGGCAGGAATGAGGTTTTCTTAATCAGGTATTTGATATATGTTTGTAGAATGAATTAATGACCTTGTTAGCTTTCGGATTGATAAGAAAATATTTAAATGCCTTGTATTAGTCCCTTAACAGATAAATGAGGCACCCAGAGTAGTTAAAATTTAGTGTTTCATAAATAAGCTTTTTTAGGAAACAGAAGAATTTAACACTATTAAAATACTTTTATATGGGAAGATATAATTTCATCTAGAAGTGCAAATATTTATAGAAGTGTTATTTAATTTTCTGTCAACGGGTTTATCCTAATATAAAGTGTTTTCCTCCACTGTAGGCTTCTACAAGTGAACTAGAAAAGACAATTAGATGACTTGGAATGAGAGGCTCTACAATTCTGGGACCCAGAGCAATAAACAGCAATGACCTGTTGCACTATATCAAGCAAACCTCTTGTTAATCTCCTAAATGAAACTTCAACTGCTATTAAAAAACATACTAAGAATTCTACACTTTTGTATTATTTTATTCTTTATTAAGGATCAGGAATCTACTGAAACTGATGTCATGGAAATAGCTCCCATTTTTTCATGGTGTTCCACTTTCCTTGTAATCTGTTTTATCAAGGAAGTCAGAAGTTAACAGGTCAGTGGCAGTTAGTGAGGGTATGGAGAGCTTTCTTCCCAGATGCCTACACTAGTACTTATATATGGCAAGCTAAACATGCTCTCTACCATACTGCATTTTTGTTGATTCAAGTAAGGCTAGAATTAGAGACAATTAGGATGATTTTTTCAAAATGTGAAATGTTATAGACCTATTAAAGTATTTCCTCCCCCTGAAACAACCACTGAATTTGGTATTAATTATTCCCCAGCATATTGTCTATACTTTTACTAACTATCCGTACGATTGTTTTACATGTTTCTCAGCTTCTCAGATTGTACCTAACAAGATCATTTCTCTGTATCTCTAATTACTGAGGCATGTGTCCTATCTCCATCGTTAATTACACATTAATACACCTTCACACAAGGTATTTAAGCTGAGTTGTGGTTTCCTTTAATAACATGAATAATGTGATAATTCAAATGATATGAGTGAGTAACAAGTTAATTTCTAAAGTTGCCTTTTGCTCATATACAATGCCCATACGAAAAGAAATGGATCTTTAAAGAACACATATATTATTATGCTAATACACTTAGTAGTATACTGAAATTGAAATTAATTTAAAGGCAAAAACATGCAAAGCTGAACGTAATTTGATAACAATGAATGCCATTGAAATTTATATATAACCTTTCTTTTATGTAGGTGAAGACATCTTCAAACTTATTCTTCACCTTTATAAAAATATCATTCTTATGAATGACTTAAGAATTGGCAGAAAATATATGTAGTAGAGCTCTAGACTCAGATACATCCAAATTCAAATCCTGACTCTTTACTGGCTACACGAAATCTGGTCAAATAATTTGACCTAACACATATATTTTTCCTTTAAAATAAAGATCACTTAGTCATTCTAATGTCAAAGGATTGCTATGGCAGGATACAGGTGGATTTGCGTGGGGTTTTTTGTTTTTGTTTTTTTCCCATTTTAATGGACACTGCCAGAAAATAATTTACTTCTTCAGATCTGTGGCTATCAGTGGATATTGTAACAAAGATAGTTTATCTAACCCTATTAAGCAACTCCCCCCCCAAAATTCTACCAAGTTACGTTAAAGACATAACTTGCTTAAAATCAAAACCGCAAGAAACTGGGACTCCTGGGTGGCTCAGTCGGTTAAGTGTCTGCCTTCGGCTGGGGGCGTGATCCCAGGATCACAACCGGATCATGACCCACATTGGGCTCCCTGCTCGGCGGGGAGCCTGACTTGTCCTCTGCCTGCCTCTCTCCCTGCTTGTGCTCTCTCTCTCTCTCTGACAAATAAATAAAAATCTTAAAAAAAAAAAAAAACCCACAAGAAACAGCAAGTGTTGGCGAGGATGTGGAGAAAAAGGAACTCTCTTGCACTGTTGGTGGGAATGCAATCTGGTGCAGTCACTGTGGAAAATGGTATGGAGGTTCCTCAAAAAGTTAAAAATGGAACTACCCTAAAATTCAGTAATCACACTACTGGCATTTAGCTCTAAAACACAAAAACCCTAATTCAAAGGATACATGCAACCCCTAGGTTTGTTGCAGCAGCATTATTTACAATAGCCAAACTATGGAAACAGCCCAAGTGTCTGTCAATAGATGAATGGATAAAAAAGATGTGATACATACACACACACACACGCATGTATGCACACACAATGGAATATTATTCAGTCATAAAAAATGAAATATTGCCATTTGCAACGACATGGATGGAGCTAGGGAATAATGCTAAGTGAAGTAAGTCACAGAAAGACAAATACCATATGATTTCACTCATGTGGAATTTAAGAAACAAAACAAAGGAAAAAGACAAACCAAGAAACACCTCTTAACTATACAGAATAAACTGATGGTTATCAGAGGGGAGGTAGATGGGAGGAACGAGTGAAATAGGTGCTGGAGTGCACTTGCTGTGATGAGCACTGGGTGATGTATGGAATCGTTGAATCACTGTATTGCATAACTGAACTAATATTACACAGTATGTTACCTACATCAGCATTAAAAATGAAAATCTTAATTAAAAAGATAAATTTAGCTTATATAACAAAATACTAATTAACATATTGGGTTTTTTTTTTTACAGCTCACACTCCCATCTTGTACCTCTTATTAGTATGTTTGATACTAGAAGTCTATGATAGTCTAAAACTGTCAGTATTAAAGTAAATAAGTTTCTTTTATTAGCAGTTTCTCATTAGCAAAATTTGGATTTCACTTGCCTTTTGAAACCTGATTCCAATTAGTGGCTTTTTAAATAAAAGAAATAATTGAATATTGCTTGCACATGCAGAGTCTCAAATGGCACATTTTTCCTTTTAGAAATTATAGTATAAAGTATATTTGCCTTATATAAGCAAATGATTTTTCAAGATTAGAATACAGAAGAATTTTTGTGAAAAGATTTCAGTGTTATTAACAGAAATTCCCAGATAGTATTTGGTTTGCAGGGTTGTTTGTTCAATTATGCAATTATGTATATTTTATATCAATTCAAACTTTCATTTGTTCTTTTCCCCAATAGTGCTTGGAAGCATTTTGATATATTATTGCACATTGATGACAATGGTTCTGAAATGGCCAACTGAAATTCAAAGGACAAAACAAATAGTGGTCATCTATTCATAGAAAATCTATTATGTTTTTTTGCATTCTGTGTAGAATTAAAAATCTTATGTAACTCAAGTTTCTACCCTAATAATCTCTAGGCAATTGTCACAGCCAGGTTTTGTTTTCATGGTTTCCAATATAAAAAGATCATGTCTTAGATAAGACTGGAGGCAGCTTTGTCTAAGAGGAAAACGAAATTGAACTTCTTAGCATATGAAGAACTATGCTCTCTTCCTTCCTCATGGTATTTCTGAACTGTCATTTCTGCCAGAGGGAGCAGCTCCACCTTTCCAACCTGTATCTGTCCAGATCTGGCTAAAGTATCACTCTACTACAACGCTTTTCTTGACATCCAACTTGCTTCCTACAAAGCTAATTGCTTCCTTCTCAATGCCACCTTTCTACCTTACATTTACATCTTTTATGAATTTAAGTCACTGTTATAATTCTTAGATGAGTATTTCCATGCAAAGTTATCTTTTTGGAGGTAGTGTCCATGTCCTATACATTTTTCTGCATATTTTTCCCTTTTCCCCATCTCCAAAGAGACCCTGGTACATGGTAGAAGTTCAGCCTTTGTCCTTGAACTGATAATCAGGTGTACTTTGAGTCTAATTTTTAATATTAGCAAGATTATTGTTAAACAGTAAGAAAGGAATTTCTTAAAACTTCGTTCGATGAGGTAAGAGCAAGTATCAACATGTTTAGGAGCTTCATAACTTATGGCAAGATAGCATGAATAACCTTGTACCAGTCAGCAGGTCCTGAGTGCTGCACTGCCTTGTTCCTAACTTTGCCCAGTGCTAGGAAAGCAGCCAAACTCATTTCTCAATGAGAATCTTAGGAGCAAATACGTCCATGCAAAGCCCTTGTCTCTGGTGCAACCAAAATAGAGGAAAATGAACCACAGAAAGGGAGATTCCTACTTTCGAGGAAAAGGTGGAGTAGGGGGGTAGGAGAACAATATGTTTTAAGAGCACCGAGTCTTCCAGGCTTTGATTGCCTTCTCATATTCTTCCTGTTTGAGGAGTAAGATCTAACCACTTGAGTTACACAAGGAGAGAAATTTGGCAGAGATTGATCCCAGCGACTTGATCACTAATGTTAACACCCATCCCAAGGGAGAATGTCTGAACCATGAATGTAATCCTCCCTGGAACGAGGGTTGAGAGTAAGTGAGGGACCAATACTTGATGCCACTTCCTTCTTTGTCCACTACATCTAATAAATAAGCCTCTTTACCTTTGCTTCAACCACCTAGTGTATGCGTACTACAACTGAAAAGCCCAGACTGGGTGAGTTAAGAAAAACATTTAGATAACTCTGACAAAGGCTCATTCAGAGAACATTCAAAACAAGAATATAAATTCTTCTTCGTTCTATAAAAGTTAGACTTTCAGGCACTACAGATATGATGAAATTTATACCAGTCTGCACTAAATGAGAAAAACAGACTGGTATATTTTCTGGCTAACTTGATATTCATTTTTTTTTGAAGATTTTATTTATTTATTTGAAAGAGAGTAAGAGGAGGAGAGAAAGCACCGAGAGAGAGGGAGAAGAAAGCCTGATGCGAGGCTTGATCCCAGGACCCCTACATCATGACCTGACACTTAATCGACTGAGCTACCCAGCCATCCCTGTTTTTTGGGCATTAAAATACATTTTCTTTTAAGAAATAATATAACTGTAGCTCTAGCTCTTGTGTGAAGATGAGGACCATATACTAGGATAGATGGAGCCTGGGTCCCTAAGTGTGGAATGAAACCACTCTCCTAGCCCTGGACTGCCTCTGGATTTCAACTTATAAGAGAACTAAACTCCTAACTGGCTTAATCCACTGTTAATTTGGCTCTCAATTGCAGCCAAGTATATGTATTACTTCCTAGACCTCTGTAATAGGAACATTTTGTGAGACAGACTGCATTACAGTCTAGTGATGAGACCAACCTTATTTTCCATATATTAGAGACTGAAGTGCTCTGCCTGAGGAATACCAATCCATTAAAGATGGAAATCACACTTTAAGAAGACATTTACTTTAAATATTTGGTATATAACATATGCATTAAGATAAATGTTAATGATATAAAATTTATAGGATGTTGGGGTGCCTGGGTGGCACAGCGGTTAAGCGTCTGCCTTCGGCTCAGGGCGTGGTCCTGGCGTTGTGGGATCGAGCCCCACATCAGGCTCTTCTGCTATGAGCCTGCTTCTTCCTCTCCCACTCCCCCTGCTTGTGTTCCCTCTCTCGCTGGCTGTCTCTATCTCTGTCAAATAAATAAATAAAATCTTTAAAAAAAAAAAAATTTATAGGATGTTTATTATCTAATACTGCTGAAAGGTTTTATTTAAAGATTCTATTCATGGATAGGTCGGGAAGAAAAATTCCTGGATACCATGAAATCTGTATGCAATTTCTAAAGGATTCTAACATATCTTTTTTTAAATTTTATTTTATTTTTATTTTAAAGATTTTATTTATTTATTTGACAGAGACACAGACAGCCAGCGAGAGAGGGAACACAAGCAGGGGGAGTGGGAGAGGAAGAAGCAGGCTCATAGCAGAGGAGCCTGATGTGGGGCTCAATCCCATAACACCAGGATCACGCCCTGAGCCGAAGGCAGACGCTCAACCGCTGTGCCACCCAGGCGCCCCTCTAACATATCTTTAACACAAAGTACTTCACTTAAAATATTTCAACAAACTCTTCATTGGCAGCATCCACATGTTTTAATGTTCTGAATACCCACAGAAATCTTATTATAGTTAGACATCTAGTTAGACAGTTATTTTACCTAAAGCAAATTGTATTTCTAGTTTTTTCTCTATTAGAATTTGTTAGTTTCCTTAAGATACTTTTTTAAACAGCTAACATTGGAAAACAAGTTTCCCCATCATAAAATAAAAATCTGGACAATATATGCTTTTACAGCATTTCAAATGCAAATCTTAATTCAAAGCAATACCTATAAAACGAAATTTAAAAAGCTCAGTTTAGTTTCAAGAGTTTGTATATGGCAGAGAAGGCAGGTCACATTTTATATTTTAACAACACAAACTATTGTATAATAAATACAAAATAAAGAAATAGTGATAGCTATTATCAAGGGTAAAAACATTATACAAACTTAAAGAGGCTGCTTTCTGAACCGTCACTGATGTAATCTGAAGATTCTATATCAATTTCATTTATAGAAACAATCTCTGTAGTCAAATTTATCATTCACTTTCATGCCCCCACATGAGAAGTAGTAGGTGAATATCTGTAGGAATACAATTTATTGTCTGCTCCTCCACTCAGAAGTAACTGTGTAAAGGGAAAGAAAAAAAATAAGTAAACATAATTATATCATATGATAGTTAAACATAGTTAAGTACCGATGATTCTGATTACAGAAGGAATTATGGGTGAGCAGTTAACTCGCATTTCGAGCTAATACTTAAATGGACCAATTTACATCAATTTTCACTACCCTATTATAATACACTATATTAAAACTTTAAAAGTGATCATTTAAATTTGGTTGAGACATGATATGCTATTGTACTTTCTATGAAGCATTTGTTAAGAAATGTAATAAAATTTAAAAGTTTGAGGGGTGATATAGTTTTACCTATTGAGGAAAATTAAGTTTATAGGAGAGTATCTTAAATGTTTGCAGGTAAATGGATATTACAAATTACTCAAGTAGCCCTATTTGGAAAGTATTCTTCAGCAATAAGAGCTAATATTTATACATAAAAATAAGTAATAATTTTAATTCTTTAAGCACATTTTATAATCTAGACTTATTCTGCAAGATTTTTTTAAGTGAGAAATACTTAGAGCTATTTGGTCTAAAAGAGCAAATTTATGGACTTAAAACATTTCATTAAAACACTCAAGAAAAAAACTGCTTCAAAATTTTCAAATTTTACTACTCATAATTATAAAGAACAAATTTGTTTCTTCTCTGAATGTGACGTGAGATTTTTATGAATAATATTAAGGAAAACTTAGAATACAGAATTATAATTATCAGCCACACTGAAACTATTAACTCCCTAACACCAGATTTATTCTCTATTTTTCTTCTTTACCAAATAAGTAATAAATTCTTACCCCTGTGTCTGTCCAGTCTACACTCAGAACTTTGTCTTCATGAGCAGCCAGATCATAGAGAGGAGCCTTACAACTAAAAGATCAAAGTATTACCATGTTATATCCATTTCACAATATTAAAAAACATATATGAATCACATATTTTTCTGAAAACTTTACAGACTTTACCATCCTTGCCCCAATAACCAGTTAATCTTAAGATCCTGAGTATTTACTTGACCATCTCTCCTGATTTTCCCCTATCATTACAAGAATACAGAGATTTACTACAACAAATATTCATGAAAAATGCTATTTATTTATAATTATTTATTCATAATTAGGCTCATTTTCACACTTTCTTGACTAATTTTCTTTTAACCTCAGATCATGGCTTTATATATCCTTTGTCCAACCATGTATATGCTGATAACTCTCAAGTTTTTATCTTTAGCCCAAACTTCTTTCCTTATTTTGATATGCATATCCAATTGCCCATCATCTGGATGTCTCATGGGCACTTCAAATTTAAAACAACCAAAACAAAACTCTTGATTTTCCCTTGTAAACTTGTTTCTCTACTCTTTTCCATCACATTAAATTGCACCAGTAATGGCCCAATTGCTCAGGCAGAAAATAATGGGCATTATCCCTTGATTCCAATCTCCATATTCTGTCCACGAGCCAATCCTGCCAAAGAGCTGTCTTCAAAATATACCTAGAATCCAACCTAGAACTTCTCTGCTTCCATTCTTCCTACCCTCTTTAGAGCCCCCACAGAGCATTCCCCATTATACTTAGAATGGAACCCAAATTTCTTACCATGGCCCATCGGATCCTGCTCAGTATAACTACTACCTGCTTCATCTCCTGCCACTCTTTTCCTTGCTTACTCCATTCCATCAACGCTGACCCTCTTGCTATTTTGTCAACATGCCAAGATTTTCCCCACCTTATCTGCTGTTCCCTCTAACCATGATTTGTGCGTAGCTAACTCACTGGGAAATCACTTTCAAGAAGAGCCCATTCCTAAAGAAGTATCCCTTTACCCTGCTTTACTCTCTTCACAGCACTTACTGCTACTATCAGAAACTATGTAATTGCTACATTAGTATCCAACTAAAATGTAAACGACCTTCTAAATATTAACAAATCATGCATCATAAGGTAGTGTAAAGATGTCACAATACAGATTTAGGTAAACAACAAACAGGTTATTTGATTAATGCCTCTCCACTCTACTTGTAAACATATGTAAGTAAATTGTGTATGCATTTCGTTGGGGGTACTCTTTATACTAGTATCAAAAAAGAAAACTTTAATATCTAGTTATCTTTAAAAATATGTATTTTTATTTAATTTTCTATTAACATACAATTTATTATTTGATTACAGTTCCATTTATTTCGAGGCCATTGGCCTTCTATATAGGATTTACCTTCTTGTATCCCACAGTTTGACGATGTTATCTAAAGAACCTGAAATCAGCTGCTGCTCATGGGTAGGAGACCACTTTAATGATGTGACCCAGCCTGTATGTGAGGTTAGGGACAGTGACACCAAAGAACCATCTAAACAAAATAAAGAAGATAATAATTATTGAATTTTAGAAGAGAAGGGGGCAGAACCCAAAACAATGTTTGTAGAAAATTATCTTTTTATATATATCTCTAGTGAGAGGAGAAACTGATGTTATTTACAAATATTTCTCCTCCAGTGATTTACACAACTCACCTTTAGTGCGGGGATCCCACAGTCTGATATGCCTATCTGTGCTTCCAGATGCTAAACGTTTACAAAGTGGAGAATAGGAGATACAATTAAACACTTTATTTCCGGTCTGAAAAACAAAGAGGAAAGAACATTTAACCATGGTGGGCTAGAAATAACCATCTTTAGAAGCTCAAAGTTAAACAGAATCACTGAATTTATGTCTTACCAAAGTTGACTTAAGACTGCCAGACTCTGCATCCCACACCCTAATTGTGTGGTCCCAAGATGCACTGCAGATTTCTTCAGCATCTGACCACAGAACTGAAGAAACTGCTTCCTTGTGGCCAGAGAGGGTCACTATGGGAGTCTAGAAATGAAAGACACCCAAAAGGAAAAGCATTTTCAGTTTAGAATAACTTAATAATAGTAGTTATTTATTTCTGAAGCCCATATGCCAGATGCTTTAGCTTTCATATCCTGCCTTATTTCTTCTTTACAACAATCCTCCAAAACAGATATGTGTTTGTATTTTTTAGATGAAGACACTGAAGCTGAGAAAGAGAACTTGCTCAAGGTCATACAGCTTATACATGGCAGATTTAAGTTTGAACCTAAGTATTACTCCAAAGTTTGTAGTCTTTCCTCTATATCCTGCTGCTTTCCCATCTGTTCTACTTTTTATTTCAAAAAGTATTAATATTAACCCTAACTATCTCATTTATGTGTTATATGTAGAAGTTAGCTGAAAAAGCTCTGGGGTTAGAAAGATCTAGGTTAGAGTCAAGGTGCTACCATTTTCTTCCTAACTCTTCCAAGTAAATGAATCTCAATAGGTTATTCTCACCCTTTCCTCTACATCTTTTAAGTTCTATTATCCAGTCTTTAAATAATGCCCATGGTTCATTTTTAGTACTCCAAAATCTCTAATGTTTTTCTCAAATTAAAATCCCCAAACTAGGTGTAATGTCTATCTTAAATATAAAGAACACATGAAAGAGAGAGAAAAAGAGTTCTGAAATGGGAGACAGTTAATCTACTTATATAACTTTGTTATATTTAACCTTCTTAAATATTATCACCTCATCTGTAGTGTGAGGGGCTTATATCAGATCAGAGATCAGCAAAGTTTCTCATAAAGGTCCAGAAAGTAACTATTTTAGCCTTTCTGGTCTCTGTTGTACACTCTTGTTTTTTAAACCCCTTAAAAATGTAAAAATCATTCTTAGCTCTCTGTAGTACAAAAAAATTTACCCTTGTTAGTCCCAACTGCTCTGTTTTCTGTTTCTTTCTTGGTCGATTTGTGGACTCCTCCATTTCATCTTCTTCATCTGTAGGAACTGAATCATAGAGAATTAGATTTGATATGTTAAAAATTTATCGTATATATTATTGCAGTTATTTAGTTAGTTATTGATTGATTGATTGTAATCCCTACACCCAACATGGGGCTTGAACTCATGATCCCAAGATCAAGAGTTGGATGCTCTACCAACTGAGCCAGCGAGGTGCTTCCTGATTGCAAACAGTCTTAAAACAATTCTTATTTTTCTGGGTATATGTTTTCTCCATGTTATCTCAACTGGTTAGGGAATGGATATTCTTCCTTATTTTGGTACACAGAAATTTATATATTTATATAAAATTTATTTTAAAAATTTTTTTAATTTAAATTTTAAAAATTTATATAAAATTATATATACCTGGGTTATCAATCTTCCAAAAGCAGAAGGCAAAAAACAGAGTACAATAAAATCCTAAACTCTAACCAGTTTGATATTTTGCTATGTCTTTAAGATCATCATTATGAATATTCATCACTTTACCATATCTATGAAAAACTATTATTAGTTGTAGGAGGGTTTACCCACATTGAATTTGTATTATGAAGGAATGAAAAAGTTAAACAAATACATTAAAAGGAGATACGATCCAGTCATGTTTATTTTTCTTGACTATTTCACTTTTCTCAATGGATTAAAAGTACTTAAGACAATAAAATATTCCACAAAAGGAAAATTATCCAAATAAACCACTTTCTGCCTCCAAACTGTTTGCTTTAAGGGATGCTTGGGTGGCTCAGTTGGTTAAGTGTCCGACTCTTGATTTCTGCTCAGGTCATGATCTCAGCGTCATGAGGTCAAGCCCAGAGCTTCAGGCTCCAGACTTGGCAGGAAGTCTACTTGAGGTTCTTTTTGTCTCTCCCTCTGTCCCACCCCCCAACACCGCACATTCTCTATCTAAAATAAACCTTAAAAAACAAAACTGTTTGCTTTAAGCATTATTGGGAAATCTACTAAAATGACTTCTATATTTCCCGCCACCTGACACTGCTCAAGCTATTCTTGATCCCCAAACTCTACTTTGTGAACTGTATTTAGGGTATTATACTGTAATACAGCAATTCCCTTAGAAGTAAGAGGGATTCTGCTCTGTTTACCTGTTTAAATAATTCTAGACTACCAATTCTTTTTAATTTCAATATCTGTGGGTCTTTCCCCTCTTTTCTCCTCATTATTATCAAGGCACTGTCCTCTCCGAGTCCTCCCTCCTCCAACTCTTTCTCCACTAATTGTTCCTTCTATGTTTTCAAAGTAAAAAAATTAAGTTTGGGAAAACTGCATTAAGAATTTTTTTTTTAAGTAATTCTCTAACAGTGGAGTGTATCAAAATGACTTAGAAAGTATTTTTATTTCCAGGTTCCAGAATAAGAGAACTCTGAGAACTAGGGCAGTTATGTCCTATTGCATCAATCATGTTGTTGGTTACTTGCAGCAATTCAGTGACATGGTTCAATAAATAAGAGGGTGGTAGATAGAAACACATTTTTTTTTAAATGATTTTTTATTATATTATGTTAGTCACCATACAGTACATCCCCGGGTTCCGATGCAAAGTTCGATGCTCCATTAGTTGTGTATAACACCCAGTGTACCATGCAATACGTGCCCTCCTTACCACCCATCACCAGTCTATCCCATTCCCCCACCCCCCTCCCCTCTGAAGTCCTCAGTTTGTTTCTCATAGTCCATAGTCTCTCATGTTTCATTCCCCCTTCTGATTACCCCCCCCCTTTCTTTATCCCTTTCTTCCCCTAC
>NC_048219.1:167135775-167385301 GCF_002007445.2 Ailuropoda melanoleuca
GAAGTCCTCAGTTTGTTTCTCATAGTCCATAGTCTCTCATGTTTCATTCCCCCTTCTGATTACCCCCCCCCTTTCTTTATCCCTTTCTTCCCCTACCGATCATCCTAGTTCTTATGAGAAACACATTTTTAAACACAAAGAACTATTTTAATTTTTCTCTATATGCTCCTTTATTTGTATCTTCAAAAGCTCTGGTCCATTTTTTATGGAAAAATGTGTGTTAAATACTCTTCTTTCACTGAAATTCTTGAAACACCATTAATAAGTCAAAGTACAACAAATATTTAGTTTACCTGTAGACCAGATCTTTAGCATCTTATCCCAGGAGCCACTGCAAAACTAAAAAGAGATACGTAAGACAAAGAGAATATGTAATATAATCTACCATGTTATTTGCTTTGTTTTTTCTATAACTTAAAACCTTTACTTTGTTCTGAAATCCTTTACTACAGTGGTATCATCTGCATGGCTTCCTAGTCTCCTAGAAGTTGTATCCTCAATCTCATGGCAACTGAAGGAGCTGCTATTCTTTTTTTTTTTTTTTTTAAGATTTTATTCATTTATTTGACAAAGAGACAGCCACTGAGAGAAGGAACACAAGCACGGGGAGTGGGAGAGGAAGAAGCAGGCTCCCAGCAGAGCAGGGAGCCCGATGTGGAGCTCGATCCCAGGATCCTGGGATCACGCCCTGAGCCGAAGGCAGATGCCTAACAACTGAGCCACCCAGGCGCCCCAGAAGCTGCTATTCTTATATGGTCCTGTGCCCTGGCTATGGTTGCTTAGATTGAGGTGGGCAACTGGTCTACACCTGTGCACATAGGTCCCTTCTGCCTTCAGGACCTTTTTTTTTTAAATTTGTGTTCCAGAGAGTTGAAGTTAATCTTTTTCAGGGACTGATGGTGTAAGATGTAAAACTTAGGAATACTGAACATCAGGTTTTACTGCCATGTGGAAAAAAACAGTTTGAGGTGAAAGAGAATAAAATCAACTTCGGGAGATGAGTGAGGGGAGGTGTGTTGGCCACATTCAAGCTCAACTCCTTCAGTTCTTGAGACACAAAACTGGTGATATGACTGTTCACTCCTTCCTGGATCTCACAGTCTTTTAAGCTGAAAAAAGTTCAAGATGAGTTTCTGTCTCTTATGGCCAAAAGATAGGGTATGATTAATTCATTCAAGTTTTGACTTGACAACAGGTAAACCTTATTTATGGCTCAATATGAATAATCATAAATCTTTATGTCTGAATGCATGAAATGTCCTCTGTTATGCTAACTGGCAAAGAAATGCTAAAGAAACACTCTTAAATCCAGAATTTTCAATGTGCTTTAGAGAACTTTCAAACGGCAAGAGAATTTGTAACCCCTCATAAGTCAATACAGTGCTGCACTCAGGTTTGTTTCCTTTTAACTAACTTTGACCATATTGTCATGATAGAGTAAATCAGCAATACTAGTAAAACAACCTCTGTTAACACTAACCTTAGCTTACACTAAGGCTTACATGAGCAACTATACATTTTCAATTGATCACAGCACTGAGTAGCTCAAAGACTGAAAACGTCAATCACTATGATTAAAGAATGTTACACTGCTTGTTTACCTGATTTCACAAATTTTCTACAGTTTATATAAAGTCTAAATCAGAGGAACCCAGACTGAGGAAGTAAACCTTTATAACTCTTATTTTAAGACTATTTACTTTGGGTTCAAAATCATATTCTTTAATTACCAACTGTTATGAAAGTAGGACAATCACAAGAAAAAAATTTTTGCACAAGAAGCTCAAACTCTAATTCAACAGTACTAGTACAACTAGAACAACACACTAGCTACTTACTTTAGTTCCTGTGCTATCAACAGCTATAGAATCCACACTTCCAGCATGTCCTCTGCAGCAGTGCAGGGCTTTCACTTTGTTTCTTTCAACATTCCACTCCCATAAGAGAATCGTCTGATCCATAGAGGCACTCAGTAGTAGGCAAGACAAACTATCTGAAGAAATGAGAAGAGAAGAATAAGAACAAACTAGAATAAAAATGTAAAATATGCTGTGTTCGGAAACTGAAGAATTGAATTTTTTGTTGTTGAGAAAGACATTAGCCAGCTTTGAAAAAGAAGTAACTTATGGTATAAAAGGATGATTCTCCAAAAATACTATAAAATAGGAGTTTAACACAGGATTAATTTGAAAGTATACTTTATCTGTTACAAGTTAGTAAGGATTTAACTCTACCACTTATGGATTTTTTTTCTTCTTGAACACTATATTTTTGAAAGACCTCACAAAAACTGAGGCATGAGGCATTTCCTACACCAGCCCCATTCTGCCCCAGCACTGAAAGTGGCTTATTTCCAATCCCCGATGCAGGATTCCTTTCAGTTTAGGCAAAGAGTCCTAACCTTTTTTCACCCAGGCCACATCTTTTACAACGTCTGTATGTCCCACAATTGTCATTATTGACTTTCCTTCCAAGGACCATATTCGAGAAGTCTTATCGTAAGAACCAGTCAAGATCCTATGAAGAGAAAAAAAATCCTATGATATAGAAAAAGCAGCTTTTTCAAAACCTGAAATCAATTATATTTCTAAAGCAATGACAAAGTAAACCTTAAGGATTATACTTAAAAAAAATTTTTTTAACTTGAAGACCAAGTTTTCTTTTTCTTTTTTTTTATTTGACAGAGAGAGACAGCCAGCGAGAGAGGGAACACAAGCAGGGAGAGTGGGAGAGGAAGAAGCAGGCTCTTAGTGGAGGAGCCTGATGTGGGGCTCGATCCCAGAACGCTGGGATCACGCCCTGAGCCAAAGGCAGACGCTTAACGACTGCGCCACCCGGCACCCCTGAAGACTAAGTTTTCAAAACACACTAGAATAGATCAGAAGAGGTTACATTTGACTTTTCCTAACCTCCTAAAAATAAAAATGTAACTGAAAAACCCTAGATTTCATTTTCACTACTGCTGTAAACACTACAACTCTTAGGGAACTTGCTTGTAAAGCCTAATAGTCCTTTGTACTGAAACAGTGAAAATCTTTTAATAGAAAAACAGTAAAATCATCTAAAGTAAAAGTAAAACCAGTAAAAACATCACTTGGGTAACAACTCCAGGAAGATATTCTTTGAAAGAACTAAGCTTGTACTATGATCCACTCTCAAGGTGCTGTTCTACAGGTAAGGCCAGTGAGGGCTTGCTCTGGGCCATCCATACCTGCTCAAATCTAGTCTGCCCTTTTTAGTCCTAAAATAGCATGACGTGCACCTTCGTGGTAGTAGGCTAGGAGATCCGTGGCTATAAAAGGTTTTTTCCCCTCTGTGAAACAAATTATATCTTTGGTCTTATAAGCAACACACTCAAATAAAACAAATGCTCTAAGACACTTGACTTATCCAATAGACAAATGTCACTACAACATCTTGAGACAGAACAGAAACATTAATAGACACGTTTCTTCTTAAATAAGTTGAATGGAAGATCTTTGGCATGGTCACCAATACATATACCATGAAATTACTTTTACAAAGAACACAGAGTCAGTTAGAGAAAAATATTCACATAGTACACTTAAAAAGACTGATGGAGGTGGTATAATAAAATGGATAGAAGAACATTCATATGGCAATACCATTCCTCTGCCCCTTGGACTGAACTGATCCAGTCATCATGGAACATGCATTGCTCTGGCTGAGGGGCAGTGTACTTCTCCACATATTCCAATTCCACAACCTCTTCCTAGACACAGAGAAAAACCAGAAATCAATCAGGCGGTACAGTTTTAAAATAGTACACTGAAAATAAAGGACTCCCAGGTAATAGGTCTCCTTCATATCAGTCCCCTCCATAACTCAGAAAATTTGGAGCCGTGCAAAAGGTGAAAAACTTTATCTGACCTAAAAGTAGTATTAAGAAACATTAATGACCTTGGAAAATTTATGCCAAAAGTTGGAGGGGGGGTAGAGAAGAATATAAGAAACTTTAAAAAATAAAATCATAAAAGCATATGTTTAATGAGGATGAAGAAAAAGTTCTGGATATGAATAGTAGTGATGCATGCATAACATTGTAAATGCACTTAATACCACTGAATTATGATAAATTGTAGTACATTTTATCACAGTTTTAAACCTGCCTAAAAGTATAAAAGCAATTATAAATTATATTTTAAACTATAAAAGCAATTAAGGGAACTTTAAAAATTAGAGGAAGGGGGAACCACTATAAATCACAATAATAACCCAGAAGTTTTTATATGTGCACAGTCATTTTGTACACCTTTATTAGTAGTAAACATATATTTGCTATTTCCTTTCTTGACAATTCTTCCACAAATACAAAAAGTTCCTTCCCATATTCGGTCATCTGCATTTCTTAACACACCTTCAGAAGAGGGGATTTCAACTAACATAATATAATAAAAAATCATTAAGAAAAAAAAAAAGAAGAGGGGATTTCAAAATTGAATACACAAAAACTGAAGTTCAAATTTCTAGAAAAAAAAAAAACAATAAAAAAAAAAATCTTGGTGGCCAAGGATACAGGTGATTCTGAAAGTTTTCCACATTACCTGAAAACACCCAACATAAAATAGAGCAGGTAAACATTTGAACTTACTGATGAGATGTTCTCCAGTTCCATGTGTTTGAGCAAGGGCATTCGCAGAAACTGGCCCTTGATAAGAAAATCGAACTCCACATGTTTGTGGAACTCTAAAGAAAACGCATAATAAAATGATCACTCTTAGAACCTGAAGTAAGATCGGCAGAGGTGTAGGAGAAACCCCAAAAGAAACAGGTACCTATTATCCCAGTGTGGCCTCTGAGTTTCTCCAGAATTTCTCCATGGCATAATCAAGCAACATATTCCAGTACACTATGTGATTTTAAAGAACTTCTTCTGTTGGTATAATTTTTTACTGTGTTGTTGGTATAATTAACTCTATTTAAACAAACTTTTTATTCTATGGATAATTCCAAATATATATAAAAGTAGAAGAAACATTATGAATCCCCATCCCATATTAAAACAACTACCAACTCATGGGCAATCATCTGTACACCTCACTCCACTCCTCTGCTGGTTTATTTTAAATCAAACCCGAGAAATGCTATCACTTTATCTGTAAATGCTTTAGTCTGTATTTCTAAATATGAGGACTTAAAAAAATAGTGGCGATGTTAAAAAATTTAATCATTATTCCTTTTAATATCAAATAGCCAATATTCATGTTTTCTTGTTTTATAAATGTCTTTTTACAGTGAATTTTTTAGAATTAGATACAAAGTCCACATATTATATTTTATTAATGTGTCTTATTTAATCTTTAACAGTTCCCCCTCCTCCTTTCTCTCCCTTGCCATTTATTTGTAAAAGAAACTGGGTCATCTGTCTTCTAAATATTTCTTACATTCTGGATTTGATTACATCTCCACGGTGTCCTTTAACATGTTTTCTCTACCACCTACATGTTCTGTACACTAAGCATACATAAACACTGATTAGATTTCAGGTTTGGTTTTTTTTTTTTTTTTGGTAAGAATATTTACACACAGTATTATGTGTTTCCTATTGCATCACATCAGAAAGTGCATTATCTTGCTATATCTCCTGTGATGTGAAAATCTATATCTGGGCTCTGAAGATGTCAGTCTTATCCCATCCATCATAATATTCTGTCAGCCTTTTAACTAATTAAAAGTTTTATCAGCTACTGATAATCACTACTTAAACCCATTATTTCCCTTGGAGTTACAAAAATGCTAAAAATTCTTATTCTTTCAGCATTTATTAGCTAGGATACTTCTGAAAGAACTCTCTCATTGGATTATTCGGATTTTTACTTTTTAAAAATCTGAAATCTGAATCATTTGCATCTTCAACTCAAGAGCAATGACTTTATTATTTAATTTATAAAAAAAGAAACCAATATTCATTCTACAAATTTAGAAAAATATGTAACTGTTTGGGCAACAACAAACATCCATATACTGGCAATGCAAAGCATCTATTTCAAGAATAATTCTTTTCTTTTTTTTTTTAAGAGAGAAAGAGTGTGAGTGGGTGGGGAGAGGGACAGAGAGAATCCCAAGCAAGTTCCACACACAGCAAGAAGCCCAATGTGGGGCTCAATCTCACAACCCTAGGATCATGACCCTAGCTGAAATCAGGAATCGGAGGCTTAACCGACTGAGCCACCCAGGCGCCTCTATTATGAGAGTAATTCTTACTCTAGTTCAGAGACTTTTTCAATAAGAAGAATATATGATAGCCTGGTAATTTACAAGTAACTATGTATCAAAATATATGTCAAAAGATGAAGTAAAGACAAGGGAAATGCTATGTGAATATCTCTGAATGAAGAACAATAGCTTGCTAGTAATGAAAAAATTGCTGACCCTGCCACATGCCCCACCAAAAAAAAAAAAAAAAGGTTGCTCAAAAACATCTCAGGGATGCCTGGCTGGTTCAGTTGGAAGACCATGAGACTCTTGTTCTCAGGGTCATGAATTCAAGTCCCACATTGGGTGTAGAGATTACTAAAAAAAAAAAAAAGAAAAAGAAAAAACAAAGCATCATCTCAAACTTAACAAAAAAATTGGGATTATGTGAAGATGGAGAAGGGGAAAATATCAGGCACTAGTTCATTAACTCTCACCTCTCCATTCCTCCAACTAGGGTAGAATCAAAAGAACTCTGAAGCATCAGAAACATCTGTTTAAAAATATGCTTGCTCTAGGGCACCTGGGTGGCTCAGTAGGTTAAGCATCTGTCTTTGGCTCAGGTCATGATCCTGGAGTCCCATGATCGAGCCCCGCATAAGGCTCCCCCCTCAGCAGGGAGTCTGCTTCTCCCTCTGCCTCTCACCCCACTTGTTTTCTCCCTCCCTTTCTCTGATAAATAAATAAAATCTTAAAAAAAATAAAATAAAACAAAAACTTGTCAATGACATCACCATTTGGAAGCAAGCATATTTTTATTTTTTTAAAGTCTATTTTATTTTATTTTTTAAAGATTTTATTTATGTATTTGACAGAGAGCTTGAGAGAGAGAGAGGGAGAGAGAGAGCATGCACAAGCAGGGGAGTGGGAGAGGGAGACGCAGGCTCCCTGCTGAGCAGGGCGCAGGAGGTGGGACTAGATTCCAGGATTCTGGGATCCTGACCTGAGCCGATGGCAGACTTTTTTTTTTTTTTAAAGATTTTATTTATTTATTTGACAGAGATAGAGACAGCCAGCGAGAGAGGGAACACAAGCAGGGGGAGTGGGAGAGGAAGAAGCAGGCTCACAACAGAGGAGCCTGATGTGGGGCTCGATCCCATAATGCCAGGATCACGCCCTGAGCCGAAGGCAGATGCTTAACCGCTGTGCCACCCAGGTGCCCCTGAAGGCAGACATTTAACCAACCGAGCCACCAACTCGCCCTGACAAGTTTTGTTTTTAAAAGATCACGCTTTATGTTAGTCTCAATTTTTCTGTTTAAATCTTCTATTTTATGTACAGTTTCATTAATTTTTAAAAAATGTTTTATTACAGAAAATGTCAAGCATAAGCAAAAGTGGAGAATAATATAATAAACCTTCATATACCTCTCACCCAATTTCAACAATTACCAACTCATGGCCAATATTGTTTCATCAATATTTTTGCATACTTTGTTCATATTAATTTTATGGGCTAATAATGTATTTTCATACAACAGCATATGTTTAATATTTATATCTTTTAAATGTTTTACTTGCTACCCTTTATAAACCTTTATCCATTTATTTTTCAATGAATTTTAAATACTTAAAAAAATACCAGTATTAATATTGGCATCTATTATTACACAAAATAAATACTCAAATAGTGACATTGTCATTTTGCTAGAAGCGTAGCAAGTAAGACCCAAGCACCTAGATGCTTGTTCTATGCCTATCCATACCAGTCCTCCCTAGCACAATCACAATGTCATAACTATGATACTAAAATATTATTCCTAACTCTCAACCACCTTATCTCCATATTGCCTTAAAAGCAGATTAAACTGAAATAATTTTTTCTGAAAACTTCTATTTCAAAGCACTTAAAAAAAGCATCATGCAGCAGGAAAACCCATGTTACAGTTTATAAATTTTACCGTTACAAAATGCATACGGTATCATAAAATAAGGCCTAAAAAGGGGAAAATAAAATAAAAATGTGATTTTTTTTAGTGTAGTTAGTGGCACTGCACCCTCTCCTAACTTCTCAAAGCCTTTATTACTCACCATTTTTGGCCTCCAGCAATTTATTAATGATGTTACTAAGGTCGGCAATTTCCGAGGCTGCAGGAATTGAGAAGGGAACATCATCTACCGCGTATCTGTGAAAAGGAAATGATATGTCTAAGTCAAGTCTACAGATATTTTTTTTTTTAAGATTTTATTTATTTATTTGACAGAGATAGAGACAGCCAGCGAGAGAGGGAACACAAGCAGGGGGAGTGGGAGAGGAAGAAGCAGGCTCATAGTGGAGGAGCCTGATGTGGGGCTCGATCCCACAATGCCAGGATCACGCCCTGAGCTGAAGGCAGACGCTTAACCGCTGTGCCAGCCAGGCGCCCCAGGTCTACAGATATTTTAACACATGTGCATTTATTCATTCAACAAGTATTTACTGGAGATCTAATACATGCCAGACATTTTGCTACACAGGATTAACAAAAATGAATTAGGACATGATCTCTGTTCTTAGAAAGGGTCAGAGTCCAGTAATCAAAATACAATAAAAGTATATAAGAATAATGTCATAAGTGATATACAGAATGGGAGAACAAAGAAGCTACAGATCATTTCAACCAAAGGAGAGAAAAAGGGGGTATAAAAGAATGCACAGGAAAGATCACTCTTAAGTTACATCTGGAAAGTGACTTTGTCAGGTAACGGGTAGACAGAAAGAAAGGGTGCAGAAAAGCAGGAAGAGCAGAAACCAATTGCTAAGAACTGCCCACTCAGCCTATTCCCCAAAGTGTGATTTTGCTTTAGACAGTGACCAAAGGTAAGGTTAAGGAGATGTGCACAGAGTGGTTATACTTTTTTTTTCGTAGTAACAACTTTCTTGAGATATAATTCACATACAACAGAATTCACACTTTAAAGTGTCCAATACTGGGGCACCTGAGTGGCTCAGTCAGTTAAGCATCTGCCTTTGGCTCAGGTCATGATCCCAGGGTCCTAGGATCGAGCCCCACATCAGGCCCCCTGCTCAGCGGAAAGCCTGCTTCTCCCTGTCCCTCTGCTGCTCCCCCTGCTTGTGCTCTCTCTCTGTCAAATAAATAAATAAAATCTTACAATAAAAAAGTAAAATAAAAATAAAGTGTCCAATATTTGCAAAATACCATCACTATAGTTTTAGAACTTTTTTCACCACCCTTTAGCTATTACCCCCTAATCCTTCCAACCCCAGGCCTTGACAACCACTAATCTACTTTCTGTCTCAGTGGATTTGTCTGTTCTGGACATTTCATACAAATGTAATTTTATTTTAAACAAGTATAAAGCCTGATTTAAAGCCACAGATGTGGGGAATGGAAGTTTCAAAAGAAGTTAAGGCAGAATCCAGGGGCTCATCAAGACATGATACAATAAATCTCTTTTTGCCACAGTGACATAGGGAGGGGGCTTCAGATCTTGTTAAAAGGTAGATTCCCAATCGGTAGGTCTGAGGTAGAGTCTGAGATTCTGCTCTTTCTGATAAGTTCGCAAGTGACGCTGATGCTGCTGATCTTCAAATCACACTTTTGAGTGGTAAGGTAACAGTTATATTTATATGTATCACACCTTAAAAAAAAAGTAAGCAATAATTTAGGTTCTCCAAAAGGTAACAAAGCCTAGAATTAAAGTTTTAGGTTTTTCCAGGGGTGCTTGGGTGGCTCATTTGGTTGAGCGTTCGTGCGACTCTTGGTTTTGGCTCAAGCCATGACCTCATGGGTGGTGAGATAGAACCCTGTGTTGAGGGGCGCCTGGGTGGCACAGCAGTTAAGCGTCTGCCTTCAGCTCAGGGTGTGATCCCGGCGTTATGGGATCAAGCCCCACATCAGGCTCTTCCACTATGAGCCTGCTTCTTCCTCTCCCACTCCTCCTGCTTGTGTTCCCTCTCTCGCTGGCTGTCTCTATCTCTGTCAAATAAATAAATAAAATCTTTAATGAAAAAAAAAAAAACCCAACCCTGTGTTGGGCTCGACGCTTAATGGGGAGTCTCCTCAGAATTCTCTATCTCTCTCCCTCTGCCTCTCCCCCCACTTGCACATAGGTGCTCTCTCTCTCCAAAATAAATAAATTAAAAAAAAAAAAAAAAAACCAAACACCACTCCCAAAAAGTTTTTGGTTTTTCCTTTTGCTTACTATTTGGTCAGTAGAATAAGGGAGATAAAGTAGCATAATTCAAACACATGTAAATGTAAAGTATATACATATATGTGAAAAATACTAGTCCCCCCATTCTACTCACCAGAACATATTATGTATAAGAAGCAAGAACTTAATTTTTAGGTTTTGTTACCTTTTTGAAGAATTTAAACACACAAACACACACAGAAACCTATATATAATATTTATCCATTTATCTCAGGGGTTAAAACATAGTGGTCTATTATTTCTTAAAACTCCATGTGAATCGATTATCTCAATAAAAATTTCAGTTAAAAGAAATACAGTGGTCATGCTATTGTACCACATTCCTTGAAAAGTATCTAGACCAAGTATAAAATACTCATGTGCACTGATAATACAATTTATGTATCCTGTAAGCAACAATACAAGAGGAGTGAATATGATTTACCCGGTCAACTCATAAAGCTACAAAGAATCAAAGACATAATCTTAACTGAGCTGGGAGTTTTCTAGTTTACCACTGACATTAGCTTGTTAATACAACAAATATTCAGTATATATCATCAGTACGGCAAGAATTTGACAAACATTTACTGACTCAGTCAATACAAGAACTATAACACACTGTCTCCTACCATCAAAAGACTTGCACTATAGCTGAAAAGACACTAAGAAAACTTAATAGTGTAATATACACCACAAGACTGAATACAATTAGGTTTCAAATGAATGCTACTGACGTAGGGACCATTAGTAAAAATGCTCATATATACATACACACATATATGTAAGCACATATATAAAAATACAGAAAACTGTAACTGAATTGACTTTACACTCTTTATCAAAAACCAGTTCTACCAACCCCCTGTTCAGAGCTCCACGTTCTAGCCTGGTTTAGAAAAGCCATCGTCCATCACCTACTTGAAAAGGAAATAAACGTGTTTTTTCAGAAAATGTGAAACACCACTAGCAGGCAGCCTGTAAACGACTAGGTCCATTGTTCATTTTCAAAATTACGTATGTGCTTCATTCGGGAAGCAAACCTGAAGCCCTTCAGATCCCTCTACACTCGCAATTCAAATTATACACAGTCTGAGAAGCTCGGCCAAAAAAGCATCTGTGATCTCAGAGTTCGAGGTGGATGCCGGAGAAATCCCGGCAAGATATAGCTTCCAATTGAGCGGAAAATTCGCTCAAGCCAGAACAGGGGGTGAAAAAACGCGGGGAGAAATTGAGAGCAAAGATAACCAAGGCTCCACAAAGTCATTCCTAGAGAGGCGAGAGGAGGGGAAAGGAAAGAAAAGGACGCTTACTTACTTCTTATTGTCAGTGAAGAAGCGTGTCTGGAGCTGAGCCATAGTGAGGAGTACACACAAGACTTATCTACAGAAACGTAAGGGGTAAGAGTCAGACAACAGGCGCTCTGGTCTCTTAAGACTACAAAAAGAGGCAGCTCAAAATTAGCTTGCACAGATACGCGAGAAGATGCAGTCTTCCGGGGTCTCGGTTTCCTTCCTCCGGCCTCCACAGCAACGAGACAACCACGAGGTTGCTCTTACACAGAGACCCAGCCCACAAACATCAACTACCTATTACTAGATTTAGGAATCATCGATTAGTGAAGCATAGTTTTAAAGGCGGAGTGTCCCTAATTTTTTTTTAAACGTCTTTCAATATATTTAGGCCTGTGATCGATTATGAAGATACGGAAAGGCCCAATTCAAACTGCTTCTATCTCTTTTTAAGAGGTTGTCTTCAGAACCGATACTTCACAGTTCCTAGACACTACCACTCCCAGAAAGCAGCGCTTCTCAGACGCTGTAACCACTGGGAATTGTAGTCTTTTTTTGCCAAGCTGCTCTCAGGATATATTATTTGCCTTAAATTTTCCCAACTCCAGCCAGATATCTATTATATTTCCTCTGCCTTCAGCTTTAATTTACTATAGACTTCCCGTCTTTATTTTCTTACGCATACTCCCAATCATAACCTCTCTCTACTTTCGGAGTAGTAGACTACTCCGAGACTTTCGGAGGGCTTCCGCCTCTAGCTTCAGGCTTTAGATCCAGGTGAGAGTCAGGGACACGGAAAAAAAAAAAAAAAAAAAAAGAACGAATCAGAAAGGAAACGGATGACGGTGGCCGATAGTGGTCTACTCTCGCTGTACTGCGCTGCGCGGCCTCAGAAGGATGCGCCTGCGCATTGTGCTGGTCTCCATGGCAGGGCCTCGGAGCCAAGACGAGGTTGAGTAGACTCGTTTTGAATTTTCTCCCCTCTGCTCCCGCACCTTTTGGACTTCCCTTCTCGCCCTGTAGGGCTCTCGGAAGCGGCGGGACTGGGGGAGTTGGGGGTTTGCCTGAGTGGTCCGCGCCCACGAACGGGACGCTACCTCCCAACCCCCATTTCTTGCTTCCTGCCTCCTCCTCCCGTCACCTCCTGACCAGCCTGCTCCCTGAGCAACCGCTGGCCCCCGCCCCCAGCCGCAGTCGAGAAGGGTGGTGCCTTCCGCGCCCCGCCTCGGGGACTTTTCGGGGCCCCGCGCGATGAGGCCCACTAACCCCCTCCCGGGGCCGCGCTGTGGGTCCTCAGGAAGGCAAACTGGAGAAGGTGGAGATAAGTGTCTGGAGGAGGATTGCTGAGCTCCAGGACACGCCACCGCCGCGGAGAAGGACCCCGACCCCTTGGGCGGTAGCGCCTAGTGTGTGGTCCTTCGCGCAGCCAAGAGCCCCGCTTTTTAGGTTTTGTGTTTTTTGTTTTGTTTTTCTCCTTATGAGCCCTTTTATATCGTCTGGTTAGAAGGGGAAAGGCGTCCTCCCCCACATTACATTCTCCTTCAATTTTTGACTTTTTCTTTTTTTTGGTCTTGAAGATACCTTTAGGCCTATTCCTTACTCTAAATGGTCCGGAGAGTTCCTCTAATTGAATTTAGTTATTTCGCTGTGGGAGGATGGATGGAGAGATACTATCTAGATCTCAAAGTCACTTTTTAAGTCGTTCGCCAAAAAAAGCTGCAAGAGGGGGACTTCAAGAGACAGCAGTTTAGAATCAGGCAAAACTGGATTGCAGAATTTGTGGGCAGAGCGGTATGCGTGCAGGTGAAAACTAAAGCTTTCCTTTACGTTGTTTAAAGATGCGCTGCAATTAAGTAGGCACCTGGTAGTTAAATCAACCATAGCCAATGAGAAAGTATTTAAACAATTGTAAGCGGAAAAATAATTTTTATTGGAAAGCAATGATAATGAAAGTAGGACTATTTTCAATTCACTCACCTTTCTAGAATGCGGACTCTCGAATCTGAATGTCTCAGCTATTTATTAACCGCTCTGTGCCACACTTGAGTCACTGTAAGAATTAAATGCCACATAGTGAATGTTAAATTTATCACCAGCATTGTCACTTAGATGTCAGTTTGGCTAGAAGCTTTGCCAGCGTGAACAAATAAGAGAGAATAGCCACACGGTTACAGGAATAAAAAAAACTCTGTGCTGAAGTCCTAGGAAAGGAAGGACTGGGCTTGCTAATACAACCTGTGGTCATTTAACCATGTGATTCATTGTAATGGTGAGAATTGTATGCCTTAAATAAGTTAGACCACCTGAAGCTTGAAACACTTTCTTAACTGAAGTCCTTCTATTTAACCCATATTTTCTGAATTTGGTAGACGTGGAAAGAAATTTGACAGTTTTAAACATTCTCCTTTAATCATACGTGATTTTAGAATTACAGTAGTAAAATTGCCTGAATTAACATTCATAGAGCCGGAAATAACCTTCAAATTATTAGGTTCTTTTCCAGATAATATTTTTACTATTGATAAAATATTATTGGTTAAAATATCTTTTAAAAATTTATGGTTAGAGGGGTGCCTGCCTGGCTTAGTGGAGCATGCAACTCTTGATCTCTGGGTTGTAAATTCGAGCCCAACCTTGGGGGGTTGAGATTACTTAAAAATAAAATCTTAAAAATAACAACAAAAAAACCTATGGTTAGTTTAATAAATTCTAGCGATCATTAATTTGACGTTTACCAAAATAAGAAAGTACAATACCTGATAGTCACTCTAAGTTGATCTTAGTTTGAATTGAGAAGTATGACCAGTAAGGTACAGATTCTAAATATATACTTAATGAGATAAAACTTCAATTTGGAAAGCAGAAATGTTGAATTCACTAAAGTACATTTTTCATTTGAGACCTTCCTTTAGTTAAGGAAATTATAAGTGTTCCAGAGCAACTGAACACCCACTATGATGGTTTTGGTGTTTTTTTCAATAGTGTCTTGTGTCTTACTTGGTGTTCCCTCCATGCAGTACTTAGGGTAGTACTTTTGAGTGTTTTTCTTAGAACATTAACTTCAAGCTTTTTGTTCTTGATGATTTCCTACATGATTCATTTACTGTGGTCTTCATGAAGACACATTGTTATCTGGAAAATCACAGCTTGGAAGATATGTGTCTCTATTATAGGTTTCTTTTTTTCTGCATGTAATGGCATGGTATGGTATGATCTGAGGACTGCATGGGCTTCAGGGTTCTATTTGTTTTGGAATTTTATTTCCGAATTAGTTTTGAATCTGAACTCTAATGCTGTCTGTGAGTTTAGGCAAGTTACCTGACAGCTTTGGTTTTCTTATCTATAAAGATCCAACTCAGTGAATGTGAGGATTAAGCGAAATAATCTGTATAGCTCTCAGAGACCAAAGAGGTAAAAAGTATCTATTTACACGGTAAGAAATGGATAGACCCAAGATTATAGGGAAGTTTACAGAGAGGGCAAACCTTAGATTAAGGAGACATTGTGAATACTAGCCTTAAATTTTTTTCAGTGAAAAGTTAAAATAAGTCATTGTTTATATATATTTGCATACATTAAAAATTTTAATGTTGACTTAACACATTATAACTTTCCAAACCCATCTTTAAAAAGAAATAGTTCTAGCAAATATTTTTGAACTAGGAGTCTTGATTTTTGACACCACTGATTCATAGTAATTTTGTATATATCATGAACATTGTGTCATTTACCTTCCTGAAAAGATGAAAGATATTTTATTTTCTAAAGTACTTTTGAGCAACATTTTTTTTAATGTTAACAAGTTATAAGATCTGGCACTGATATTGAGTATATTTCAAGATCCTTTAAATCATAGAACACTTACAAGGGACCTAGAATTAGGAGAATCTCTTAAGACTAAACTGAAAGTGACTTCATCTTTCAGTTATCCTGTTTGGGGATTTATTCTCAGGTAATTGGTTTTAACAGATACATTTTACCACACAAAAGTTTGTAGAAGAAACTCAACAAAATAATCAGATATTAAGAGAGAATTACCTCTGAAGTTTTGAACAAATAAAATTCGATGTTGAGCAAAAGCAAAACAGCAGTAGCCCGAATATGGTCCACGGAGATGCGTGACTACAGCCCGAATAGACTTCCTTTCTGCCATGCATTCAATATGTATAAACAATAAAAAGCCGTTTTCCCCTATAAAACATGAAACTTCCAATTTAACAGTTTCTTCCTAATCTTTGGTTTTGATATAAGGTAAAATCCACCTTTTTAATGTGATGTGAAATATTCTAGAAAGCAATTTGACAGTAAAATGTAATGCTTTAGTGTGTGTTCTGAACTCCAATCATTAACTGTCTACACGTATAATACTTTCTTCTTTCTGTTTTCTTTCTGTGATCCCAATACTATTTGCTTAAGAACTAACCTTGTCACACCAATTCCAGGATTTTTTACATGGTGTAATTTAGGGAGGGAGATCTTTATTCTTAAGCTGCTATGGTTCCAAAAAATACCGTTAGTAAATATTTCATGAGGGAAATGCAATTTACTGGGGAGATCTTTGTGTCAGTAGTAGTTACAGAATGTGAGTTGAAACAAAATCATAGTCCAAACACCAAATTTTAGATAAGGAAACTGATACAGAGAGGTTAAGTCACCTACTCCTGGACACATGCAGTTATCTGTAAAGTCAGTCCTAATCTTTAGTTTTCTTCAACTGAGTCAGTTGATGATTCTACTGTACCGGGATGGTAATGGCTATTTTAAAATAAACCTGCGTAAGTAGTTTTCTTTATGTGTAGGAAAAGAAAATATACATTGAGTACCTTCTCATTACAGAAAAAATGCTGCTGTGAAGACATAATTATAGCTCTCACACAAATGAAGCCACAACTATCATGATTTAGTGCCCCCCCCAAAGGAAGAACTTCAGTGGACAAGAGAGGGCATTTCTGGGAATAGTAGAATGCTTGAGGCCTGAATTTAAACGTGAGCTACTACCTGAAGGTAATACTTTTATTTTTAACTAATTGAAAGTAACAGCTCTATAAAAGTTAACTATTACCTATTATATATAATGAAAAATCAAATTACACTTTGTATATAAGTACTTTGTCCTGTTTGTGTTTTCCAGTTGGAAGAAAGCATTTTATACCTAGGTACTTAATATCTTCATTCTTAAAAATTTCACTTTGACATAGTTGGTTGAAAGTTAGGAATAATAATTTCTAGCATGTACTGACATTGAGGTTAGATGGGAAAATTGGGTATTTTAAGCATTTGTCAGATTGAAAAGCATAATGTAAATTGATGGGGGAATTAAGGAAGGAAAGAGTAATACTTTTTGCTTCATTCAAAAAGATTTTTTTCTTTGAAAAGGGTGTCTGTAACATAGGAATGTACTTTCAACTTCTAGTTCAACGATGGGTTAGCCAATAGATATCAAAACCCATTTTTCCATATAAAAACTACTTTAAGTAGTATTTTCCCAGTGTAACCATAAAAAACTTCTTTAACCTGTAGTATAGATGCACATACTGAAAAGAAAACTTTGAGTTTTGAGTTCCCAAAAGACAGCGGAAAAAGAAATTATCTTTGAGTGGCAAAATCCCAGTCTGAACAAAGTCCTAAAGTAGGTGGTTTACGTTGGTGGTGTTCTATTAACAACATCCTCACCACCTTTGCAGGTGCAATTCCTTGGGGCATCCATCCTATCCTCTTCATTGCAGCATAGCTCAGACCTCGCTGAAGCCCTTTCAGATGTTCTGAGCTTCAAGTGTACTTGCTTTCTCACCTCCAAATTAAACTTTCCAGGGTAGCTATTCTGAACTCTTCTTAAATGAAGAAAGCTATATAAATTTAATATGTAAATTTACACAAATTTGTTAATGACTGATACTCTGTCCAGAGTTTTTTCTTTTTTAAGAGAAAACGCTTATTAACTCCAATGAAAATTTCAGCTAGGGTAAGAGAAAGTAAACAAAATGAAAAAAATTTAAGCCAGTAGGGATAATTTATAAAGGGATTAGGGCAGCTATTCGGAAACTGGGAGTAAGTTTTTAGAATTCTTTCCCCTGAGCTATTTGTACTTTTCACTTCTCCTTCCCAAGCTCCATTTTTGAAACCTGTTTGCAGAATGTTTTCTCAGTGACTGCAGTGCCTACAAGATTAGAACTCTAGCTTTTTCATTTTTTTAGATTGTTTGCAGGAGGGTTTTGGTGCTTTAGGGACTGCCTCTAATTGAATTTCATTCAGGAAAAGTGGAGAACAAAAATGAACAAAGAATTTCTTTTAGCATTTATAATTTGTTAACTTATAAAAAAAAAAAGATTTAAGGCAATGACTAATGAAGGAAGGAGGAAGTTTTTTTCTGTTACTTTGAAAGAATTCCTATTACTGTTACTTTGAAAGAGTTCCTAAAGAGTAGGCTTTGGGATAAGTACATGTACCTTGCTCAGCCACATAGTATATTTATAATCTTGGGAAAGTTACGTAATTGCCTGAGTCTTACTTCCTTACATGTAAATTGGAGCAAGTAACTGAATCACAGGGTTGTTAAAAGGATTTTATAAAATGACACATATAAAACACTTTTAGGGGTGCCTGGGTGGCTCAGTTGGTTAAACCTCCAGCTCTTGATTTCGGCTTACATCATGATCTCAGGGGCATGAGATCCAGCCTTGTGCTGTGTTCCACATTCAGCAGGGAGTCCGCTTCTCTCCCTCTCCCTCTGCCCTAAGCCCTGCTCGCAGTTTCTTTCTCAAATAAACAAATAAATCTTAAAAAAAAAAAAAAAACCTTTTAGCATAGTGCTTTACTGTAGTGCTCAATAATATTTGATAACCTTATAACCTTGAACAGTGAGCCTCAATTTCCTTTTCTGTAAAATGGTGGTAATAGTTTCTACCTCACAGAATATAGAGTGATTATTAATAATTATAGCTAGTAATTAGTAAGTATAAACATTCAGTAAACATTAAATTATATAGCTATGACAAATTCATAATCTTCATCTATTTTGTCATAATAGTATTTATATTTAAAACTCAAAGAACTCTCAAAAATATTTCTTTTTCTCTTTAGGGATTTATTTATTTATTTTAGAGAGAGAGAGGGAGTGAGGGGGGCAAGGAGGAGCAGAGGGAGAGAGAGTCTTAAGTAGACCCTGCACTGAGCGCAGAGCCAGATGTGGGACTTGTTCTCACAACCCTGAGAACACGTGAGCCAAAACCAAGAATCGGAGGCTTAACCAACTGCCCTACCCAGGCGCCCCTCAGAAATATTTCTTAATCTGATGTCATCGTGTTTAGATGAGTCATCATGTTTAGATGAATATTTTGTTATACTTAATTTACTTTAAAAAATTGAATTGTATTCTTGACAGCAATTATTTCAGTTTTAATACATCCCTCAACAGTACTTTATTTTCAGTTGAATCTAACTTTGTGAGACTTTTCTTTTTGAATAGTGCTATTTTTCTACTCTGGACATTAGAAGATTTACAGAAAAATCAATAGATTTACAGAAATATCAAGCAGGGGCACTTAGATGGTGCAGTCAGTTAAGGGCCGACTCTTCGTTTCAGCTTGCGTCATGGTTTTGGGGTGGTGGAATTGAGCTCTGCCTCTGGCTCCACACTAAGCACAGAGTCTGCTTGAGATTCTCTCTCCCTGTCCCTTTTCTCTTAATTGCCTTGGCATCTTTATTGAAAAGCAGTTGACTAGGGGTGCCTAATCTCTGCTTGAGATTCTCTCTCTCCCTCTGTCCCTCCCCCTGCTCTCTCTCTCTCAAATAAATAAATCTTGAAAGAAGAAGAAAAGCAATTGACTAAATATGTGAGGGTCTGTTTCTGGATTCTCTGTTCTGTTCCATTGATGTATTTGTCTGTGTTTACACTAATACTATATTATCTTGATTATTTTAGCTTCATGACAAGTCTCAAAATCAGGTAGTGTAAGAATTCCAATTTTGTTGTTCTTTTCCAAAGTTGTTTTGGCTATTTTAACTGTTGAACTTTTTTTTTAAGAGCGGGAGAGATGGACGGAGGGGCAGAGGGAGAGGGAGAGAGAGAATCCCAAGTGGGATTCTTCACCAGTTTTGTTTTGACCTTACTCCAATTTTGAGACTTAAAACATCATTCCTTTCAGATAATGCAGAATCCAGTATTCACTATAATATATTAGGCCAAGGTTTCTGAACCTCAGCACCACTCAAAACTTTGTGGGGGCTGCCATGAGCATTCCAAAATTTTAGCAGTACCCCTTGCTTGTCCCCCATTAGATTCTAGTTGCACTCACCTCTTAGTTTTGACAACCAAAAATATATACAGACATTGCCAGGTATCCCCAGGGGGCAGTGTGTGTGTGTGTGTGTGTGTGTGTGTGTGTGTGTGTGTGTGTGTAAAGACAAATTCACCACCAGAGATAATCCCTGTACTAGGCCTAAGTGGCTCAAACTTTTTGGAATGTATATTTCTTCACTTTCAAAGTTTGTCAACCCAGTATATATGATATATATGATGTGTATTATGTTAAGAGCTAAGTGTATATAATCTCTGTATATACCAAAACATCTGTTCTAAAATTATCTGATGCTACAATAGTGCATGCCCAACTCATAAAATTAAGAACCTTTATTTGCATTAAATCTTTCGAAAATGAGAATTTTAGAAGTATTTGAAACGGTGAAAAGCACCTGTCCCATAACAACAATCTTAATTAGTACATGAGTGTAATTAAGGGTAAGGTGCGGGAACTACATAATGGTAATTTCTGTTTTGCTTTGAATGTATTCTGGTACCTTCACAAGTCATTTAACAAAAATGTTTATTTTCTAAATCTATAGAATGGAAATGATTTAACCTGAATTGTATGGGGTAACACAGTAGGGGAAATATATTTATTTAAGACAAACATTCCATTAAAATATTAAGTCCTTTAATCATATACTTAAATTTTTTTCAGCTATTAAATAATAGAAGAAAATGGAATTGAATATACCAGCATGGAACAATCTAATGATTCACTAAGAGTCAACCATAATGATTCCGAAGAATCAAAAACAGATTCTCAGGTATATGAGGTAGGAATTCAGCTGGGAACTTTTTTCCATTCCATTTAACAACTTTTTTTTTTTTTAAAGATTTTATTTATTTATTTGACAGAGAGCATAAGCAGGGGGAGTGGCAGGCAGAGGGAGAGGGAGAAGCAGGCTCCCTGTTGAACAGGGAACCCGATGTGGGGCTTAATCCTAGGACCCTGGGAGCATAGTCTGGACGCTTAACTGACTGAGCCACCTAGGTGCCCCCATTTAATAACTTTTTAACGTATAAGAAATGGTATTATATTTAATGTATCCAAGACTGTTTAAATTTATCCATAATTCTATCATATATTTAATGTTATAATATAGAGCTTTACTTAAAAGCTCTATGTTATAAAACTGATATATTCATAAAAATCTATATATAAAGAAAAATCTGTATTTTGAATTACATATCATGATTTCAGGTTGTGTTCCCATGGACAACTTTATTTCAATAAAATTGAAATAATATGTAAAAATCAACAATTTAACTTAACTGCTTTATGTCTATATCAGTCTGTGTGAACTGACAACTCTTGTTAAAATGAAGTGAATAATTAACTGAAAATAGAATCTTTCCATTTTTATTATAGTATACTATTTATTTTATTTTAAATTCCAGTATAGTTAACATATTATGTTAGTTTCAGGTGTATAATATATTGATTCAACAGTTTCATACATCACCCAGCGCTCATCACAAGTGCACTCCTGGGGTGCCTGGGTGACTCAGTCTAAGGTTAGGCATCTGACTATTGATCTCAGCTCAGGTCTTGATCTCAGTTTTTAGTTTGGGCCCTACCCTGTGCATGGAACCCACTTTAAAAAATTGTAAAAACAAAACAAAAAACAACAAAAACCAAAAACAAGTGCATTCAAAAACAAGTGCATTCTTTAATCCCCATCTCCTATTTAACCCATCCACCCATGCCCTGCACGCCTCCCCCGCCCCCGCCACTCTTGTAACCATCAGTATGTTCTCTATTACTAAGAGTCTGTTTCTTGGTTTCTTTTTTTCTCTTTTTCCCTTTGCTCATTTGTTTTGTTTCTTAAATTCCACATATGAGTGAAATCATATGGTATTTGTCTTTCTCTGACTTACTTCACTTAGCATTATACTTTTTAGCTCCATCCTTCTTGTTGCAAATGGCTGAATAATATTCTATTGTGTCTTATACCACATCTTCTTTATCCATTCATCAGTCAATGGATACTTGGGCTGTTTCCATAATTTCCCTGTTGTAAATAATGCTGCTATAAACATAGGGGTTCATGTATCCCTTTGAATTAGTGTTTTTGTATTTTTGGGTAAATACCCAGTAGTGTGATTACTGGATCATAGGGTAGTTCTATTTTTAATTTTTTGAGGAACCTCTGTACTGTTTCCCACAGTGGCTGATAAGCATTCTATTTTTTTTTTTAATTGTAACACTGTGGGCACTGGGCTGGTTCAGTTGGTAGAGCGTGCTACCCTTGATCTTGGGGTTGTGAGTTCGAGCCCCATGTGGGGTGTAGAGAGTACTTAAAAATAAAATCTTTTGAGGGGGTCAAGATGGCAGAGGAGTAGGGGACCCCATTTCAACCAGTCCCCTGAATTTAACTGGATAGCTACCAAACCATTCTGAACACCCACAAAATCAGCCTGAGATGTAAGAATGTATATCTGGATATCTACAAGCAGAAAAATGCCGCCTGTCACGAGGTAGGAAGGGCAGAGTTGTGAATCTGTGGGCAGATACCAGAAGATAAGCAGAAGGGGGAGGGAGCTGCCATAAGCTGGCACCTGGAAAGTGATATAACACTGGAGCGCAAAAGTGTCCTGTGCTGGATTAGGCGAAAACTCTCAGAGCGGTAGCAGCTGGGAAAGTGCTTTAGAGCAGTACTCAGGCAGGATCCAGGAGCTGTGGGTGCACATGCATGAACCGGGACTGCTCGTGGTTTTAGAAGCACAAAGGGCAGAGACAAGCCCTAGGGCCCCAGGGTCCACCACTGAGAAAGTCGCTGTGGGAACGCACTGCTGGAGAGAGGCTGTGGTTTTCAGCGGCACATACAGAAACAGAGACTGTGTGTTCTGGAGGATTCAGAGAAGAGCAGACTGAGATTTCTCTGCTCTGGAACAGAGGTCTGGGTGTGGCCATTTTTGCTCTGACCCTCAGAAGAGGCACAGAAAGCTGCCAGAGAACAAAGGCTCAAAAACCGGTTTCCAAGGAGTACAGCCCCCCTGATGGGGCAGGACATATCTGCCCAGTCAGGGTTGCCCAAAAAACAGTGCGGCAGGCCTTTCCCCAAGAGGACAGACTGGAAGAACAAGAGGACGCAATCCTGGGGTCCCCATAAGACTGTAAAACCCCAACATCAGGGGAAAATAGTATATTGAGCTCCAGGCGTTGCCTCACAGCTTGTGTACTTTTCAGATACAGCTCTCTTTTTCTTTTTATTCTTTCTCTCATGCTTTCTCTCTGTTTTTTCTTTTAACCTTTTCCTCATTTCAACCAGGTGTTTAATATATCAACTTACAGTTCATAGTAGCTTTTTAACTTGTACTTTTTTACTTGTACTTTGTACTTTTTCACACCTATATTTTTTTATATAGATATATGCTTTAGTGTAGTCCTTTTTTCCCTGTAATTTTGGGAAGTAGTGGCCTCTAGCAAACAACAAAATACACCCAGGTAGAACTGAAACACTGTACTTTGTCCACACTGAGTGGTTATACCCCCCCCTTTCCCCTCACCCCCGCCTTTTTAAAATTTTTTAATTTTTAAACATTTTTTAATTCTATAAATTTTATTCTTGGGTTTCATTTTGGCTTTGTTTTTTTGGTGATGACTTCTGACTGCTCCAGATTTTCCTAGGGTGCATCTTGCTTGGGTTGTGGTTGAATTTTGGACTCTGTACATTCCCTCAACCATCCCTCAACAGAATGACTATGAGGAGGAACTCCCAAGAAAGAAAAGAACCAGAGATAATGGCCTCTGCCACAGACCTAATGGATATGGATATAAGCAAGATGTCAGAGATAGACTTCAGGGTGGCAATTATGAAGTCAATAGCTAGGCTTGAGAAAACCATTAGCAACAATATAGAATCTCGAAGGGCAGAAATGAGATCTAATCAGGCCGAACTTAAAAATGCTATGAATGAGATGTAGTCTAACCTAGATACTCTAACGGCCAAGATGAATGAGGCAGAAGAACGAATTAGTGATCTAGAAGATAAACTGATGGGAATCAAAGAGGACTGGGATAAACAACTAGAAGCCCATGAGAACAGACTTAGAGAAATCAGTGGTGCCATAAAACGTCCATTGTCAGGATTATTGGGATCCCTGAGGGAGTGGAGAGACAGAGGACTAGAAGATGTATTTAAGCAAATCATAGCTGAGAGCATCCCTAATCTGGGGAAGGAAACAAGCATACGTGTCCAAGAGGCAGAGAGGACCCCTCCCAAGATCAATAAAAGTAGACCAACACCCCGGCATATAATAGTAAAACTTGCTCATCTTAGAGCCAAGGAAGCTATCCTGAGAGCAGCTAGGGGGAAGAGCTTTCTTATGTACAGAGGGAGGAACATCAGAATAGCATCAGACCTGTCTACAGAGACCTGGCAAGCCAGAAAGGGCTGGCAAGACATATTCAGGATACTAAATGAGAAAAACATGCAGCCAAGAATACTTTATCCAGCAAGGCTGTCATTCAGAGCAGGCGGAGAGACAAAGAGCTTCCAGGACTGGCAGAAACTGAAAGAATATGTGACCACCAAGCCAGCCCTATAAGAAATATTAAGTGGATTCTATAAAAGAAGAAAGAACCCAAGAGTAATAGAGACCAGAAATTTACGGAGACAATCTATAGAAACAGAGACTGTACAGACAATATCATGGCACTACATTCCTATCTTTCAGTAGTTACTCTCAACGTGAATGGCCTAAATGCTCCCATGAAATGACCCTGGGTTGCAGACTGGATACAAAGACAGGACCCATCCATATGCTGTCTAAAAGAGACTAATTTTGAACCTAAAGACACCTCCAGATTGAAAGTGAAGTGATGGAGAACTATTTATCATGCCAACAGACCTCAAAAGAAAACTGGAGCAGCAATTCTCATATCAGACAAATTTTAAACCAAAGACTATAGTAAGAGATGTAGAGGGACACTATATCATACTTAAAGGGTCTATCCCATAAGAAAATCTAACAATTTTAAATACCTATGCCCCCAACAGGGCAGCAGCCAACTACATAAGCCAACTGTTAACCAAAATAAAGAATCATATTGATAATAATACATTAATAGTAGGAGACCTTACACTCCACTCTCAGCAATGGACAGATCATCTAAGCAGAAAATCAATAAACAAGAGCTTTGAATGACACATTGGACCAGATGGACTTTGTAGAAATATACAGAACATTTCACCCTAAAACAACAAAATACTCATTTATCTCAAACACACATGGAACTGTCTCCAGAATAGACCACATACTGGGTCACAAATCAGGTCTCAGCCGATACCAAAAGATTGAGATTATTCCCTGCATGTTATCAGACCACAGTGCTTTGAAACTGGAACTCAATCACAAGAAAAAATTTGGAAGGAATTCAAACACTTGGAAGTTAAAGAGCATCCTGCTAAAGAATGATTGGGTCAACCAGGAAATTAAAGAAGAATTTAAACAATTCGTGGAAACTAATGAGAATGAAAATACATTGGTCTAAAACCTATGGGATACTGCAAAGGTGGTCTTAAGGGGGAAATACATAGCCATCCAAGCCTCTCTCAAAAAAGTAGAAAAATCCCAGTTGCACAAGCTAACCTTACACCTTAAGGAACTGGAGAAAGAACAGCTAAAACCTAAACTAAGCAGGAGAAGAGAGATAATAAAGATTTGAGAAGAGATCAATGAAATAGAAACCAGAAAAGTAGTGGAACAGATCAACAAAAGTAGACACTGGTTCTTTTTTTTTTTTTTTAATTAATTTATTTATTTATTCAACAGAGATAGAGACAGCCAGCGAGAGAGAGAACAAAAGCAGGGGGAATGGGAGAGGAAGAAGCAGGCTCATAGCGGAGGAGCCTGATGTGGGGCTCGATCCCATAACGCTGGGATCATGCCCTGAGCCGAAGGCAGACGCTTAACCGCTGTGCCACCCAGGCGCCCTGCCACTGGTTCTTTGAAAGAATAATAAGATCAATAAACCTCTGGCCAGACTTATCCAAAAGAAAAGAGAAAGGACTCAAATTAATGAAATCATGAATAAAAAGGGAGAGATCATGAGCAGCACCAAGGAAATAGAAACAATTATTAGAAATTATTACCAGCAGCTATATGCCAACAAATTAAGCAACGTGGAAGAATTGGATGCCTTCCTGGAAAGTTATAAACTACCAAGACTGAAACAGGAAGAAATAGGCAATCTATATGGACCGATAACCAGTAACAAAATTGAAGCAGTAATCAAAAACCTCCCAAAAAGTAAAAGTCCAGGACCAGATGGCCTCCCAGCAGAATTCTACCAAACATTTAAAGAGGAAATAATACCTATTCTATTGAAGCTGTTTCAGAAAATAGAAACAGGAGGAAAACTTCCAAACTCATTCTATGAGGCCAGAATTACTGTGATCCCAAAACCAAACAAACACCCCACCGAAAAGGACAATTACAGACCAATATCCCTGATGAATATGGATGCCAAAATACTCAAGAAGATCCTAGCCAATAGGATCCGACAGTACATTAAAAGGAATTCACCAGGACCAAATGGGATTTATTCCTGGGCTGCAACAGTGGTTCAGCATTCACAAATCAAGCAATGTGATAGAGCACATTCATAAAAAAGACAAGAACCATATGACCCTCTCAGTTGATGCAGAAAAAGCTTTTGACAAAATACAGCATCCTTTCCTGATTAAAACTCTTCAAAATATAGGGATAGAGGGAACATATCTCAGTATTATAAAAGTGATCTATGAAAAGCCCACAGCAAATATCATTCTAAATGGGAAAAACTGAGAGCTTTTCCCTTTAGGTCAGGAACACGACGGGGATGCCCATTCTTACCACTTTTGTTTAACATAGTTCTAGAAGTCCTAGCCTCAGCAATCAGACAACAAAAAGAAATAAAAGGCATTCAGATTGGCAAAGAAGAGGTCAAACTTACTTTCTTCACAGATGACATGGTACTTTATGTGGAAAACCCAAAGGACTCCACCCCCAAATTACTAGAACTCATACAGCAATTCAGCAACATGGCAGGATACAAAATCAATGCACAGAAATCAGTTGCATTTCTATATACTAACAATGTGACTGAAGAAAGAGAAATTAAGGAATTTATTCCATTTACAATGGCACCAAAAGCCATAGGATACCTAGGAATAAACCTAACCAAAGAGGTAAAGGATGTATACTCTAGAAATTACAGAACACTTACAAAAGAAATTGAGGAAGACACAAAGAGATGGGAAAACATTCCATGCTCATGGGTTAGAAGAATAAACATTGTGAAAATGTCTATGCTGCTCAGAGCAATCTACACTTTAAATGCAGTCCCTATCAAAATACCATCAACGTTTTTCACAGAGCTGGAACAAACAATCCTAAAATTTGTATGGAACCAGAAAAGACCCCAAATCATCAGGGGATTATTGAAAAAGAAAACCAAAGCTGGGGGCATCACAATGCCTGACTTCAAGCTATATTACAAAGCTGTGATCATCAAGACAGCATGGTATTGGCACAAAAACAGACACACAGTAGGGTGGAACAGAATAGAGACCCCAGAAATGGACCCTCAACTCTATGGTCAGCTAATCTTCGACAAATCAGGAAAGAATATCCAATGGAAAAAAAGATAGTCTCTTCAATAAATGGTGCTGGTAAAATTGGACAGCCACATGCAGAAGAATGAAACTGGACCATTCTCTTACACTATACACAAAGATAAACTATAAATGGATGAAAGACCTCAGTGTGAGACAGGAATCCATTAAAATCCTAGAGGAGAACATAGGTAGTAACCTATTCGACATTGGCCATAGCAACTTCTTTCAGGACACGTCTCCAAGGGAAGGCAAACAAAAGCAAAATTGAACTTTTGGGACTTTATTAAGATAAAAAGCTTCTGCACAGCAAAGGAAACAGTCAGCAAAACTAAGAGGCAACCCACTGAATGGGAGAAGATATTTGCAAGTGACATTGCAGATAAAGGGCTGGAATCCAAGAAATTCTCAAACTCAACACCCAAGAAACAATCCAGTCAAAAAATGGTCAGAAAACATGAACAGACACTTCTCCAAAGAAGACATACAAATGGCTAACAGATGCATGAAAAAATGTTCAACATCACTAGCCATCAGGGAAATACAAGTCAAAACCACAATGAGATACCACCTTACAGTGAGAATGGCAAAAATTAACAAAACAGGAAACAACAAATGTTGGCAAGGATGTGGAGAAGGGGGAACCCTCCTACACTGTTGGTGGTAATGAAAGCTGGTGCAGCACTCTGGAAAACAGTATGGAGGTTCCTGAAGATGTTAAAAATAGAGTGACCCTACGACCCAGGAATTGCACTGCTAGGTATTTACCCCAAAGATATAGATGTCGTGAAAAGAAAGTGCACATGCACCCCAATGTTCATAGTAGCAATGTCCACAATAGCCAAACTGTGGAAGGAGCTGAGATGCCCTTCAACAGATGAATGGATAAAGATGTGGTACATATAGACAATGGAATATTGTACTCAGCCTTCAGAGAGGACAAATACCCATCTTTTGCATTGGCATGGCTGGAACTGGAGGGGATTATGCTAATTGAAGTAAGTCAAGCGAAGAAAGACAATTATCATATGGTTTCACTCATATGTGGAACATAAGGAATAGCACAGAGGACCCTAGGGGAAGGGAGGAAAAACTGAAGGGGGAGAAATCAGAGAAGGAGACAAACCATGAGAGACTGTGGACTCCAGGAAACAACCTCAGGGTTTCAGAAGGAAGGGAGGTGGGGGTATGGGGTAGCCAGGTGATGGGAATTAAGGAGGGCATGTGTTTTGATGAACACTGGGTGTTATATGCAACTAATGAATCATTAAATGCTACATCCAAAACTAATCATGTACTATACAGTAGCTAACTGAACATAATAAAAATTTTTAAAAATTAAAAAATGAAATCTTAAAAAAATTTTTAATTTTAAAAATACAAATTGTGACATTATATTTTACAAACACCCAAGTGCTTTTTTTTTTTCTTTGCAAAAGCATCTAACCTGTATGGACTCCAGGGATCCTTCCTTTGGACAGAATGGTTCTCCTAGAGTTTTACCCATCACCTCTCATGAAGCAGATAATTCACTCACATCACAGAATATACCTGGGGCCCTGACTCAAACACAGACTCTTTCTGCAGAACAGTTCCACCTAGTGGACCAAAATGAGCAACCTATTCAGTATGAATTCCAGTCACTGGGGGATTCTAATGCACAAATGGTGAGTGTATTTTATAAATAACCAGTTTTATGCTATTTAGCAAAATGTATTAACCTTACTAGATGACCTTAATTTCTTGAAACTTTTGACCTGCATTGCTCTGAAAATACTGTTTCCTGATGTTCGTTTTTAAGTTATGTGAAGATTTTAAAGGATTTCCTTTTAGGACTACTAATAGAATGTTAAACCACTACTTGCCAGTTATTATGTCTAGGTACACTCACTTTGAGATCAGTTGGAAATGTATCATAGTCTGTAACTAGTGCCAGAGTTTACATGTAACTTATATTTATTTTTGTGTATACTGAACTCAGGGTTCATTTGACTGAACTCAAGGTTATTGCTTTATCCACCTCTCAGTCGCTAATTTGCATGCCATAGGTTGGTATGCTTTCTTGAATAAAAGAAAGCAATGGAAGTACCAGTGGTATACTGGCAATTAGACATACCTTTGCTGATGGGTAGATATATATGTGTCATGTAAATAACAATGCATATAAAGGTGAAAAGGCTGCTTTAAACTGCTGGCCAAAGTATTCACGACCAAGTTTATAGTTTGAGTAGAAGAAATGAAAGATGGTTTTGATTGAAATTAAAGAGAATTACTGAGAAAAACTTCTAAGCTTCTCTCTGATTAATAAGAATATCCTTACATTAATAATATGAAGAATAATGTATCTCTGTTTACCTGTTTTCCAAATTTTCTACAATGGCTATTTATTAATTATATAATAAAAATTATTTTAAAAATTATAATTTCAGTTATAAATTATACCACAAGTGAGCAGCCATTTTACCTAAAATTAATCCCTCTTTTGTTTCTGGTCTAGAGCATTCTAGAGTTAATCTATGTCCTATTGTATGAAGGGTTATCATTTTACACATATATATAAATATGTATATATAAAATGTATATACACATGCTAGTTTTCTTAAAAAGCACATTAAAGCCATTTATTTGTTTGAGTCTAAAAAATGTTAGGGTTTCCATTCTCTTTGTAATTGTTTTAATCTTTATTCACAAAGTGGTCATAAAGGTGATTTTACATTGTCTGGGATAAGAGGTGATACAGAGGGTTATCTGAAGCTATGAAATAGAAAACCTGTGGCATGTAGCATGGAATAAATATAAGAAACTTAGAATATAAGAAAATTTTTTCTTCAAAGAACCAACATTCAGAAAGTGGTGATGTTTTGGGAAACTTAGTGGAACTTCTCAGGGGTTTTGTTTGTTTTAATAGACTGTATTTTTTAGAGCAGTTTTAGGTTCAAAGCAAAACTGAATGGAAGGTACAGAGATTTCCCATAAAGCTCCTGCCCCTATGTATGCATGGTCTTCCCCATTTTCAGCATCTTCCACCAAATGGATCTTCTTTTAAAGAAATTTTTTTAAATATTATTTTTTAAATGGGACGCCTGGATAGCGCAGTTGTTAGGCGTCTGCCTTCGGCTCAGAGCGTGATCCCGGCGTTCCGGGATCGAGTCCCACATCGGGCTCCTCTGCTGGGAGCCTGCTTCTTCCTCTCCCACTCCCCCTGCTTGTGTTCCCTCTCTCGCTAGCTGTCTATCTCTGTCAAATAAATAAATAAATAATCTTTAAAAAAATATATTATTTTTTAATGTAGAAGTTACCAAGAAAGTAGTAAAGATTCTGTAGTGAGTGAATCTGCAACAGTTGAAGAGGTTTTAAAGCAAAGCAGGGATGGTATTTTGGATTTATTAGATATATTGTACAGTACACAAAGAGCCTAGTAAATATGACTACTTATTAGCCAAGGGTTTCTTTCTTTTTTTTTTTTTTCAAGGATTTCTGGTCATGTTCATGGTCTGCCTCAAATAGAATGTATTGCAACAGATGACTTTTCAGAACTCTTATTTTCATAGCAAAGATAAAGATAATTAACTTTTTTTTTTAAATAGGAAAAGTAATATTATTGTCACTATTATCAAATTACAGGAACTGAAAATAGTTTTTTAGGTACCAGGCAGAATTAGCTAAGGAAAGAGAAAATGGAGGAGACTCTTCTCCACTGTACATAGAAAACATATTTTCAAAACTAAGAGGATATTCCACAGATCATTCTTAATTATGAAATTTTTATGTGATTGAATAAATTATAAATATTTGTGTTTTATTTGGATTTAGTAGTAACCACAGCACTCTTATTTTCTAAGAATGAATGGAATATTTTTTCACAACTATTTAATCTTATTTAAGGAGAAAAGAATTTATTTTTTTAATAATAATTTTTTTTATTATATTATGTTAGTCACCATAGTACATCCCTGGTTTTTGATGTAAAAGTTCCATGATTCATTAGTTGTTTATAACACCCAGTGCATCATGCAATACGTGCCCTCCTTACTACCCATCACCAGCCTATCCTATTCCCCCACCCCCCTCCCCTCTTGAAGCCCTCAGTTTGTTTGCAGAATCTATATATAGTCTCTCATGGTTCATTCCCCCTTCTGAATAACCCCCCCTTTCTTTATCCCTTTCTTCTCCTACCAATCTTCCTACTTCTTATGTTCCATAAATGAGTGAAGCCATATGATAATTGACTTATTTCACTTACCATTAAGGGAGAAAAGAATTTAAAACCATGTTATTACTGTTGCCTTTTAAAGTCCAGTGGTATTTTTTGTATTGTTTTTGCCTTTTTTTAGATTAAGTAACATCATCAGATAATGGGAAGCAGAACAGAGTAGTTGTTTGAATTTGCGTTTGAATTTCAATTCACCACTGTATAACCATGTGTTATCTTGAGTAGTTGTGTAATCTCTTATGACATTATCCTCAGGTATAAAATGTATATACTTCATATACATGTGATGAGGATTAAATACAGTAATGCATGTAAAGTCTTGCCACTTAGTATGCACTCAACAAATGTAAAGCAATTATCATCATCAGAGTTTACAGTTGCTTTTTCATGATGAAGGGATAAGAGGTATGGCAAGATATTTTTATCTCAAGAAACTTGGTAAACATTGGAGGAGGGAAACAATTCCTACTCTTAATTTCTGGGAAATGTTTACAATTATACTTTAAGGCATCTACTTTGTTGAAGTTTTTTTCAAATTTAATTTTTTTCCAAATTAAAACTTTTTCAAATGACCCTCTTAAAAGTAGGACTGCAGTCTCTGTTAGGCATCAGTAATGTTTTCATGTTTACATAGCAAAAAGGTAGCCTTGGAAGGCAGTTTGGAATGATTACAAAGAATTACTTGAGGGAGAACTGAGGCTAGCCGACTTTGGGTAAAAAGGTAACACTGTGTCAATAAGTAGTATGTTAGGTATTAAAGTTTACAGCCTGTCTGAAAAGTCTGGAAATACAGGATAAACTTATTTTCAAATAATGTATTTGTTTTATTTTTCAACTGATAGGCTTAAAATGTTTTTCTTCAGCTTCAGACACCCTTTTAGTTGACAGTTCTCTAAATTTAAGGTAATGGATTCAGTTGTTAAACCAAAGAAAAAAAGGAAATAATAATCATATGATTTTTCTTATATTTCAGGCTTTTTGGGCATTCAGTGGTATTCCTTATGGACTAAGACAGGATATATATAAATTCAGAGACATAAAAATAAATTCTGTTTAATTAGACATCTAACAAGGTACTGTTTTTTAAACTAATGAAAGTGACTTAAAATATGGGACAAATGATTACCACACAAAAAATTCAAACACATAGGGATATAATACAGTAAGTAGAAAAAAATAAATATATTAAGTCCAGTCAGAGCCTTGTTCACATTACTAAGTAATAAGACCTCATACATGTGTAATGATTAGACCATAGATGGTTAGATCATAGGATATAGGGTCAAACTGCCTGTTTTGAATCCTAGCTTTACCACTTACCAGTTCTGAAACTTTGGAAAAAAATTTTTTGTGTACTTCAGTGTTCTCATCTAAAAATGAGGGAAATAATAGTATCTACCATACAAATAGGCATGTCTTTATTCATTTATTTAAGTACTAATTCTGTTAAGTCATTGTTGACTTATGCATTTGATTTCTCTTTTAATGCTTCCAAGATGATTGTTGCCAACCCATCAGAAAACCGACAGGTGCTGCGTGTAATTCCATCTACCCAGACAGGAATGGCACAAGTGATTATACCTCAGGGGCAGCTTGTGGATGTGAATAGTCCTCAGGGTGAGTAATCATGGGATATAGGGGATTTGAGAATGTGTTAAAGAACAAATGTATATTTCAGAAAATCACCTCATGAAAGTCAGTGCTAAAATTGACATCCTTGGGTAAGATTGTGAACTGAATAATTAGAAAAAGTTTCTTAGCCCAAATAAATTTCAAGTTCATTTTTCAACTCCTGTCTAGGTTAGCTGTCTATTTCATTTTGGAATTCTATGAAGCTGGTTGACTCTTGCTTCCTCCCAAATGACCAGTGAGCATAAAATAAATTCTTCTTAATTACAATAACAGTAATAATAACAGCAACAATAACAGGAATATAGTGCTAATAGCTACTGGAGAAATTTCTACATTCGTATTTTTATCAATATTATTGTTAGCCATGTGACTCATTACTCTTTTATTTAACTATTCTTTTCATCCTTTTTGCTCTTTTCCTCTTTTCTTTTTCCGTCAGATTCAGAAAGGAGAATCATGCTCCCCATTTTTTTACTCTTTCTTAACCTATGTGATAATATTCCTGTTAGTTCTCTTCTTTGGCTTCCCTTCCTTTTCCATCTATTTCAGTCTCTTTTCTAACACCATAGCTACACTGTTTCATCATTCATTCATAGCTAATGATTTAGAGTAGATATTTTTACCTTAGTGATATAATTCTTCGCCTTTGTTAATAGTTAAAACTTAAGGAAAAAAAGTTTGCAGACAAAATGATAAACATGGTATAGAAATGAAAAAGAGTCTGAAACTAATAATAACATAATAATTTTACCACTTTTATATCCTAGCTGTTCAATATAAGCTTCAAAAATTTAATTACAAAATTTCAGTAAGCAGTATTATAATTTGAAACTAAACAAGTTTATTAGGGAAATTCTCAAAGCACTGTAAGTTTGCTATCTTTAGAGCATATCTTGCCTTTCCTATTTCAAATGTATAAGCTCTAGTTAGTTACATTCTCGTGGTCTTACTCAAGATATTGATGTTGCTTTTTTCTTGTTATTGCTGTTAAGATGTCTCTGAAGAGAAACCCAGTGATAGAAATTTACCAACTGTAAGAGTGGATGTTCTAGCGGATAATACCAGTAGTTATACTCTTCATCCACAAGCATCTGTCACATTGCCCAAAAAGACAGTGGCCAGGTGAGTCAGTGGGAAAGAGGAGTTCATGTTTTGAAATTATCATGGAAATCTTTTTTTTTTAATTATCTTATCTAAAGTGGGCTGACTATAGAAAAGATCAGAAATTCAGGAAATAGAATAAACTATCATCAAATTATCAAATATCTTTAATTATTTTAATGGCATCTTGGCACTAGGAGACTATCCTAGAAGCTGTAATGTCTAAAAGTGCTACTTTTTCTCAGTGACACTTGCCTATTAATCTGTTTTTAAAAATATTTTTATTTATTTATTTAAGAGAGATAGAGCACAAGCAGGGGGAATGGCAGAGGGAGAGGGAGAAACAGGCTCCCCGCTGAGCAGGCAGCCCGATGCAAGGCTCCATCCCAGGACGCTGGGATCATGACCTGAGCTGAAGGCAGATGCTTAATCGACTGAGCCACCCAGGCTCCCCTTGCCTGTTACCTTTTGAAGCAATTTGGAAACATCTGACACTAATATGGTTTTTAGAATAAAGAAATATCCATTCTAGTTCCTAAAATGTTTAATGGTTCCTCATCTTTTAATGATTTAATTCCTCTGTGGTAAAGTATTTGAGTGTTTTTTGTAAGCATGTTTCAGCTTTTATTTTTGCCTTAACACTGTTTATAATAATTTAGGCAAATACAGATATAGGTTTTGTATTATTATATTCTTTTAACTGTTTAAGATAATATTTAAAAATTAGCACAATATTTATGACATTTAGTCTTAGAGCTTGACATAATATGTTAACTCTTAACAAGTCACTGGAAGATGTTTTATTGGCTCATTTTTTTGTTAAATGAAAAACAATTATATAATGAGAAGACTACAAAATAAGCTTTGAAGGAGATATATAAAACACTTAAATTTGTTGAGACTGCAGATATTTGGAAGAAGAAACTTGGGCCTTTGCTTTAGCAGTTAATAAAATAGTGATATTTAAAGAAAATTATAATTAATACACCCACCACTTAATTATTATAAATAATTATAATTAATATACCCACTTAATTGTAAGAAGTGTAATTGTAATAAGATTTGTAATTGTAATTGTAATACAATTAAGGTTTTATTTATTTATTTTTAGTAAACGACATCCAGCTTGGGACTTGAGCTCATGACTCCAAGATCAAGAGTCGCATGCTCCACCAATTGAGCCAGCTAGGTGCCCTTATTAGTACAGTTTCTTATTGATGACCTCAGTATATTGTCTGTAACACTGGCTAAGGAGATAAAACAGTTGAATGTCGTATGTGTGTTTGTGTGTGTGCAACTTGTAATACATATTTATGTATATTCCTCCCTTATCTCAGAATGCTTGAAGAACCCTTTCTGGCTCCTCTCCAGCCACTTTCTTCTAATACACCTATGTGGGCCTGCCATCTTAGAAGCTGTGAGGTGAGTTAAAAATAATCCTTACCTAGATTCACTAAATTGATTATCACTGTAATGCATCCCAGTATGTCCACTTTTGAGTGCAGCTAATAGACTGTATCTGTAATACTTTATGTTTATGCTAACTCTGATCTCATTTATTCTTTTATTCCTTAGAGATTGTAAGCTCTATTAAAGCAGTTTCATATAAATCCCTTCATGCTTCACTGTCATTTCTTCTCTTGCAGCTCTTTTTTTCTTCCATGAAACTGCATTATCATGTTTTTCTACTTTTTATTTTTTGACCATTACTTCTCTTTCTTTACTTTACTTATTTCTTTTCATATTCTCAATGGAAATTCTTTAAGTTTTGTTGTTGACCTTGTCTTATTTCTCTACATTTTATCCCTTGAAGAGCTGATCAATTTTGTTAACTTTTACCTCTCACTTTTATAAAAATGATTTCCAAATCCATATCACTGGTTCTTTAATTATTCCCTTGCTCTTGCCCCAGATCTCCAGCTACTTACTTAAAGCTTTACTTGAATTTCATCTCAAATTCACCATGTGCTAAACAGAAATTACCATGTTACAACTAGCTCTACTTCCTAAGTTCCTTGTCTGTTTAATGACAAATACTTTTTCCTTAGACATTCAGGCACAGTGTTTTAGATTAATTTCTCCCTTTCCCATACTAAAGTAGTCACCTGATTCTTCTAGTTTTTCCTTTAAATTATCTCTCTCTTTTTGTGGAGTGGTTGGGGCTGCCTCTTCCGTAGACTTTTGTTACCTTGAACTTCATCATAGGAACAGCCTTCCTTCTAATCTCTTTGACGCTTCCATTTCTAGGACCTACTGTCTAGTTTTCTAAAGCCACCTGTATTTAAATATTGCTTTCAATGTACTGTATGGTGACTACTATAACAAAATAAAAATTATTTAAAAAATAAATAAATATTACTTTCATTATTTTTTCTCACTGCCCAATAAGTTCAGTGTTATTTTTTCCAAATCATTTACCACTATACATAGCTTTCAAGGTCTTCCATAATCTGGTATTACTTTATCCTCTCCTTTTTTATTTACTACTTTTCTCCAACTCATCATTCATTCTTGTTAGCCTTGTCGTCCTACTATGTACAAACACTTCAGAATCTTCCTTTATCTCTGCCTTGACTTGTTTTTATTTCCATTTCCTAATATGTTATATTTTCTTCTGCTTACCTTTCTAACTATTCTTTAAATCCTAATGCAAGTCCTATATATCTTTTCTGTAAATAATCTAATGATTATTTTAGCTTTTACCTATTTATCTCTTTAAGTTCTTTGGTATTTATTATCATTACTGTTATAAATTATTTGCTTAATTACTTGTTCATCATTACATAGCATTTAGACTATACAGTTTTTGAGGGAAGGGACCATGCTCCTGTACATGTAAACCATACATGATAATGACTAATTATTAAAATGCCTCATTGTTTTAAACAAATTTTCAAAATGGAAAGGAAAAACATTACTTGAGTTTTAATATTTTGTGCAAAGTTCTAATAATAAAGTCTAATGATAACGTTGTATTGCATTGAGTAGGACGTTTTTACTATAGTTTCTTTTCTAAGTCATATATATGTAAGTCTGTATGTATGGGTAGGTAGATAGATTTTTTTCCCCTCACAGTTTTTGTTACAGTTTTTCACTGGTTTCCAGAAGTAACTATTATTGTTGTTTGATGAGGGTTTTTTTTTTTTTTAAAGATTTATTTACTATTTTAGAGAAAGAGAGAGAGTGTGAACAGAGTGAGGGCCAGAGGGAGGGGGGAGAGAGAATCTCAAGAAGACTCCCTGCTGAGCACAGAGCCATCATGGGGCTCAGTCCCAGGACCCTGAGATCATGACCTGAGCTGAAATCAAGAGTCAGATGCTCAACCTACTGAGCCACCCAGGTGTCCCTGATGAGGGTTTTTTAAATCGTTATTATAAACTTTACAGAATGCTATAGACATTAAAGCATTAGCAATTATGTAGTCAAATCACCTTGTTTTACAACGATGTGCATTGTGTGGCTTACCTACTGTCATATCTTGTAAGAAACTAGTTAAAACTGTCCAACAGAATGAATATCTCCATCAGTGAAGGCTTCTTTCTTCTCTCCTAATCTGTATCAGTAGTGAAAAACATTTTTGGTTAATGGCTGAAGAAGTGTTTTCTGCATTTTGCTTCCAAAATATCGTTTAATAGGGGCACCTGGGTGGCTCAGTCTGTTGAGCGTCTGACTTCGGCTCAGGTCATGATCTCAGGGTCCTGGGATGGAGCCCTGCATTGGGCTCTCTGCTCAGCGGGGAGTCTACTTGTCCCTATTCCTCTCCCTCTGCCCCTCCCCTCCACTCATGCTCTCTCTCTCAAATAAATAAAGTCTTTAAAATATATATAGTTTAGTAGTCCTTTTTACTTTTTGACTTTTCATTTAATTATGTTTTTCCATAAGCATTTTTTAGGTTTGACCAAAATGCACTAATTGAATAAATTTCAAAACTGTGTTAAACTTTTATTTCCTGATAGAGGCCTGGTTGTACTAATTCTGAATTTTTCCTTTCATCGACATTATAAACTCTGTTCATTTTGTTAAAAAATGTTAATCGCTGGACTTTATGTTTCTACTTTCATTTGTAGTCGATATTTCAATGAAGAAATATCTGGCCTAGAAAAATGTTTGTAAGCCTAGGCATTTTTATTATTTGTAGGGGAAACTGGAGATAATGTATCACTTGGCATCAGATTATCGCTTCTTATTATGGCCCAAAGTACAGCCACAACAGTATTTTGATACCTTCCTCTTATTAAATGTATTCTCACAGGGTGAAATATTTAGTCTAATAAAAAGATTCCTAGTCCCACATCTCTGCTCTTATTCCCTTTAATGGAGAAACATACATGGAGTCAGTTCTACGTCTGTATGCATTTTAGTGAAGGTGATCACAGTTAATAGATTTTTCTCTATTGGTATAGAAAGCTTCTGCTTTTGTTGAGGGTTACTTACATGCTTGTGGGTAGATAATATCAATTTATTTACACGATTTATTTACACCTTCCTTGTTTCAGGAAGAATGAAGACAGCTAACAAAAATACATAAAATATATTAGCAAGGTGGAAATTAAAATGGGAACTAAAGAATAAAGAAAAACAAGAATGTAACCATAAAATGGAAGTAAGAAATATGTATCTTAATGAACTGTATGTACACGCACACACACATATATGTGCACACATACACACACACTTGTCTATAATTTAAGCATCTACGTTTCAAAAAGGCAAAACCCAGTTATTCTGTGTTCACTAGATAAAAGTAATTATGTTAATTTCCATAAAATAAAACCATTAACTATTTTTGGTACTAAGTTCAGACAGGATTTTCTCTCAGAGAAGGATCTTCTTAAAAAGAATCTTGATGTAATGAGTAAATTCTTTGATATCACTTAGGAGATACCATCACAGTTTTCATAGGCTTTCAGAAAGATTCATGGCATATCAAAATTAATTTTACCAAAAGAAGCCCCATAGGGAATCAGTACTTTTATGTCTAGTTTTATGCTGATCTGTTTGGATCCAGGGGTAGAATTTTAAATATATGGACGAATGGATACACAATGTGTTCTTCAAACTATCCTCCCTAAATATTATTTCTGTCAAGCAAGATTTTGAGACTAATGGTGTGGCCATGAGTTTGACATTATATTCTCTAACAAATATTTGGAGAATCTCTGTTTGATAATGCTGGTTGAAAGCAAATCAGATACACTGGTTGTAATAGATCATTGATCTGAGGGGAGAATGACATTCTCTTTTGAAAACTAATGAGTCTTTTATCTTGGACAACCACTTCATTAAATTTTTTGTACAGTGAAACATATTTGCTAATAATTTTGTTATTTAATTTCTACTACATGCAGAAAATTGGAGATTCATACCGTGGCTACTGTGTAAGTGAGACTGAATTAGAAAGTGTCCTAACATTTCATAAGCAGCAAACACAGAGTGTTTGGGGTACCCGCCAATCTCCAAGCCCAGCCAAGCCAGCTACACGCTTGATGTGGAAATCTCAGTATGTCCCATATGATGGAATCCCATTTGTCAATGCAGGTACTTTTTTAAAAAAAATTTTTTAAGAGGTTCAGCAGAGCCATGATCCATTGTGAAAATGTGGTTTTCATAAAAATTTCCTACCAAAATTTTCATTTTTGCAGATGACAACTGAATGTTAATTGTTGAAAATGTGTATTAAACTAAAAAGAAAACTTAAACATGACCAATTATTTTATGAAATTGTATTTTAATATATTAGAATAAATAAATAATACTTCCTTAGATATTATGCTGGTAAATAGAAAATAAAAAATATTAATAGAGCAGTTTTGTTATTCTAAATATGTATATCTGTTGGATTTTTTTTTTTAATCCAGTCCAAATATTCTCTCCTCTCTTGATGCGTCTTGTGGGACAAATTTGTATTCATTTTGTATGCTTATAACTCTGGAGTTACTGTGTAGAATTTGTATGCAATCTGGAGTTATACAGAATTCCAAAATTAGGATTCTCGAGCATCAAATGTGTTACGTATACTATTCTCAAATATTGGACTAGGGTTTTGTGTGTGTTTTTTAAAGATTTTATTTTTAAGTAATCTCTATACCCAATGTGGTACTCGAACTCACAACCCTGAGATCAAGAGTCTCATGCTCCAGGAGCCCCTAAAATGGTGGAGTTTCAAACAATTTCCAGAGATTCACCCTAGGGCTAGTCAAACCCCAAAGAATATAAAGATAAGTGATTTATTTTAGACTGTGGAAATACTGATTCAGCTGGAAGAGTTGCAGTCTCATCCTGGACCTCCGAGGGTAAAAAAAGATATGTGGGGGAAGATGAGATAAATGTAACCTCTTCTGCCCAGGTTTCATCTGTATACTATAAAAGATGCAACATTTTTCCCCTCCATAGTTCTAATCCCCTGTTAACTCTCCACAGGCAGCCACTACATAAATTCTTTCCAGACTATATTTTTATACTTTACCACACATATTTGTATTTATAATAATGTATTTTATCATTTTGAATATTTTGAAATATCCATAAATAGTAAACTATGGACATTGTTATGTAAATTTTCACTCACCCTTATTTCTTGAAATCCATCCATATTGATACTTAAAGATCTTAATTTAACCAGTACGTAACATTCCAGCATATCACCAAACGACAATTATTTTTCTACTAATGATCATTTAGGATGTTTCTAATTTTCAATATTACACAGAGTGCTGTAGCCAAACCTTGACAATAAACATTTTCTGTTGAAAAGATGTAGTTAATAGTGATGAAGTTAATAGTGCATGTATTAAAGTGGAATTGCTGAGTTGCAAAGTACGCCCATTTCATCTTTACAAGATTATCTCAAGTTGCTCTCTAAAGTGGTTGTACAAGAGCCATCCAAAAAAAGAAATCTTGCCATTTGCAACAACGTGGATGGAACTGTGCTAAGCTAAATAAGTCAATCAGAGGAAGACAATTATCATATGATCTCACTCATATGTGGAATTTAAGAAACAAAACAGGATCATAGGGGAAGGGAGGGAAAAATAAAACAAGATAAAATCAGAGAGGGAGACAAACCATAAGAGACTCATAATCACAGGAAACAAACTGGTAAGTTGCTAGAAGGGAGGGGGGTGGGGGGATGGGGTAGCTGGGTGATGGACACTAAGGAGGGCACGTGATATAATGAGCACTGGGTGTTATATAAGACTGATGAATCACTGACCTCTACCTCTGAAACTAATAATACACTGTATGTTAATTAATTGCATTTAAATTTTTAAAAAGATCACCTAATAAAAAAATAAAAAACATGGTTGTACAGGTGCAAAAATCTCTTTTCTAAAATGTATTTCAGAATTTTTGGAATGTAATATGATAATATTACAGAATACTCCCAGCAAGTGTTCTGTTGACCATATCACATAATCAAACACAGCAGTTTTTATGGATAGTAACAATAAGAGGAGTAAAGATTATAAATAGCCACATAAAGTTCAGGTCAGGTTTTGCCTGGATTCCAAAAAATTTTGTTTTCTGAACTTTTTCAATTTCAGAATTATACATGAGGAATTGACAACCTGTACCAATTTTTACTTGTTTCAGCAATGTATGAAAATTTCCCTTTCCTTCATTTACCTTATGACTTAGCATTGTCAGACTTTAAAAATCTTTATATTCTGGGGGTGCCAGGATGAGCCCCTGGGTGGCTCAGTTGGTTAAGCAGCTGCCTTCGGCTTAGGTCATGATCTCAGGGTCCTGGGATCAAGCCCCACGTTGGGCTCCCTGCTCAGCGGGGGGCCTGCTTCTCCCTCTCCCTCTGCAGCTCCCCCTACTTGTACTCTCCTGCTCTCTGTCAAATAAATCAATAAAATCTTTAAAAAAAAAATCTTTATATTCTGGAAATGTTCATATTTATATCTGTGATATATATATACATATATAGACATTCATACATATATAGACATATATACATATATAGACATACATACTATACATATATAGAAGTAAAGGTAATATATATAATAACATGTATTGTGTGTGTGTGTGTATATATGTATGTATCTCTCAAAGTAAAGGTAATAATATATGAAATCCCATGACTCTCCCTATATCCACCATACAGCTTCAACAACTATTAGCATATGGTCATTCTGGCTTCATTTATATCCCTACCCACTTCTTCATTCCTCACCTCCAAGATGATTTTATAGCAAATTCCAGATGTCCAATCGCTTTATCTGTAATTACAAAAGTATATATTATATACCAAAGTATATATCTCTAAAAGATAAGGACTCTTTATACATACATATATATATATACACACACACACAATGACAATCACATAATCATATTTTAAATAGTAATTTTTAATGTCATAAAATGTCCAATGTTCATATTTCTTTACTTATCTAATAATTATTTTTCCATAGGTTTGTTCAAATTCACAACCAAACAGAGTTCACAAATTACATTTGGTTTTATCTCCTGAATTTCTTTTCACCTAAAAATTTCTCTCCTCTTTTCCCCCAGGTAGTTTATCCTGTAGAGTTTTCTATATTCTGAGTTTTGTTGATTCCATCTCTGTGCTGTAGTTTAACATGTTTTTTAGCAATTTCCTATATTTCCTGTGAACTGTTAGATCTAGGGGCTTGATTAAATGAAGATTTACTGCCCATTAAAGTATTTTGCAAGAATACTTCAAGGTGTGCTGTGTACTTCTTATTGCAACCTATGTGCAACACCTTTTTGTGATGTTAAAATTCATCAGTGGATTCAGTTATTTTAGAGTATTGTCAGATTTTTTATTTTTGCCAATATGAAGAGTGTGAGATAGTATTTTAGTATAGCTTGAATTTGCATTTCCACATTTACTAGTAAAATTGAACATCTTTTTATTTGTTCATTTAATATCTTTTTTTTTCTTTCTGAATTGCCTATTCATAGTCTTTACCCATTCTTCTGTTTGGTTCTTTATTTTTAAAAATTATTTGTAGCTCTTTACATTCTGCATATTCTTCCTTATTATCTCTATATTAATGTTAATTCTTAAATTTATATTTAAAATTTTAAAGTTTTAAATTTTAATGTCAGCTCTATCAACATTTATGATTTTTTTAATTTTATATTTGAAAAATTTGTTGTGCTCTATCTAGAATAGGATATTTTACTTGAACCCATAAACTGTATAGTTTTCACATCCACTTATTTATATTCTATTGCTGTGCAACAAATTACCCAAAACTTGATGGCTGAAAACAACAAACGTTTATCTCATGGTTTCTGTGAGTCAGGAATCCAAGAGCGGCTTAGTAAGGTGGTTCCGCCTCAGCTTCTGTCACAAGACTGCAGTTACGGTGTTGGCTGGAGCTGCAGTCATCTCACCGCTTGGCTGGGGGAGGATCTGCTTCCAAGCTCACTCATGTGGCTTATTCCTTGCCACATGGGCCTCTCCACAGAGCTGCCTCCCCGCAGACAGCTGATTTCGCCCAGAGAGACCAATCCAAGCAAGAGCAAGAGAGTACCCAGGATGGAAGTCACAGTCTTTTTATAGCCTTATATCAAAAATAACATCATGTCACTTCTGCCATATTCACTAGAAGTAAGTTAATAAGTGTAGCCCATCCTCAAGGGGAGGGAATTACGGAAGGACATGAGTACTCGGAGGCAGGGATCATTGGGGGCCATCTCAGAGGCTGGTTATTACATTATTGTAGTCCCCCCTTATCCGCAGTTTCACTTTCCAAGGTTTCAGTTGCCTGTTCTCAACCACAGTCTGGAAGCAGATGATCCTCCTTCTGACATATTGTCAGAAGGTCAGTAGTAGCCTAATGCTACGTCACAATGCCTTCGTTATTCACCTCACTTCATCTCATCACATAGGCATTTTATCATCTCACATCATCACAAGAAGAAGAAGAAGGGTGAGTACAGTACAATAAGATATTTTGAGAGAGACCCCATTCATTTAACTTTCATGACAGTATATTGTTATAATTGTTCTATTTTATAAGTTATTGCAAATCTCTTACTGTGCCTAATTTATTAAACTTTATCATAGGTATATAGGTGTATATGAATAGGAAAAAACATAGTTTATATATGGTTTAGTATTATCCATCCTTTCAGGCATTCACTGTGGGTCTTGGAACATACCCCCGCGGATAAGGGGGGACTACTATATTCTAAAATTACAAATAGAAATAAGGAAATAATTAAGGAAATAAAACTTTACATGACAATATTTACTAACAAATGTAGCTTTTGCTAATTTCTACTTATAGAGTGGTGAAATTTTATTATTAAAAACCATATATATGTAAATATCAGTTAACATTCAGTAAATGTGGTATTTGCAAATTTCTTACCATAATGTACATTTGGTAAATATTATAATAAACTTTTAAACTTATGTGTTCATCTTAGTAAGACTTACTGATGTTTTCTTTCCTTAAAAAGTTGTGTGATTGAAAGTGTAAATTTTGACATTGCCCCCACCAAGTTATTTTTATTCTAGTGTCCAGAACAGATGGATACTTGAATTAATATCAATAGTTGGTTTTGGCCCACAGGGAGTAGAGCCGTGGTAATGGAGTGTCAGTATGGGCCAAGGAGAAAAGGTTTCCAGTTAAAAAAAATCAGTGAGCAGGACGGCAGGTCTTGTCAGCTCTACAAAGCCACTTGTCCAGCCCGGTAAGCTTTATTTTATTTAATTTCCTTTTTATTAAGTATTTATTTTCTGATAGCTAATATGCACATTTTTATTAAGTCTAAACAGCGCCGATAAGTGTACAGTGCAATATGAGTTTCCTTTTACTTTTACTCCCTATGTCCCTTTTTATTTTTATTTATTTATTTAATTTTTTTTTTATTATGTTTAGTTAGCCAGCATATAGTCATCATTAGTTTTTGATGTAGTGTTTAACGATTCATTAGTCCTATGTCCCTTTTTAAGGCAACAACACTTACCAGCTTCCTGAGTAACCCTCCAAAGATATTCTGTGTATATGCATACGTATATATCCTCCTTTACACTCATAGATGTTGAAATCTCAGTAAAACTTACTAATATTGTCTTTCCTTAAAGTTAGGTACTAATATACCTTCTTTCCTGCTGTGAATTCACATTGCTTTATTTCTATTTTGAATGCCTGTTATGGTTATTTACTGCACAACTATTTTGCCTCACACTAGTGTGAATGTAATGACATATACCACTCTATGCCTTGTTTTTTTTTTGTTATTTCATTCCCAGTATATCTCAAAATTGTCTCCAGATCTGCACATAAAAGGACTGGTTTCTTCTTTGCATTTATTTATTTTAAAAATTGAAATATAATGGACATATGACATTATATTCATGGTTCCTTCTTTTCAGTGGCCATAAAATATTACATTTATGGATGGATTGTCATTTACTAAATTAGTCCTCTAATGATGGACATGTAGGCTCTGAAAAGTATTCTTTATTATTATATACAAAGCTGCAGTTAGTAATATTATACCTTTTTATATACTTGTACAAGTATATCAGTAGAATAAATTTGTTGAAATGAAATTCCTAGGGCAAAGATTATATTATTTTAAATGTTTACAGGTATTAAAGACGATTGCTCTTTAGAGAGACTTTACCAATAATCTTCATACCATCAGTGTATGAGATCAGTTTTAGATAGACTAGGACCACAGGTTGGTCATTGCTTTGGGTGAGAATGAAAAATTTGAAGCAATAAAATATTTTTGTGATGTTCTTTCTAGTATTTTTTTTAGACATTGAAAGTTTTAAATTCTCAGATAAAATTTAAAAAGATAACATAAATGTTGGTTACAGTTGATCTTTGAAACATTTTATTTCAGCATCACATATCACAAACCTGCACATTCTCAAGAAGTTTTTCAGATTAATTCAGAAGGCTTTTCATGTTTAATCTGATAACAGTAACTTTAGGCAATATTTAAACCTGACTGTGAAGCAAAACTTTTAACTGCTTTTAAATATAAGCAATATAAAATTTTAGATATAACTTAGAAGAAAGATCTCTTATGTGTAAAGAAATAATTTTATTCCCTGTATCATTCTGCTAGTACTTTTTGAGTATCTCTTGTGCCCAGCAGTACTTTGGGTGCCATGGGAAAGAGGGAGACTGAAAGAGGTAAAGATTTTACTTAATCATGGGAAACTTAAAATATTGTTGGGGTAGATCAGAAAACAAAAAACTGTTGGAAAACGTAATGGTACCAGATGTGTCAATTAGCTGACTCATTAGAGAAGGCACATATCCATGCAAATTCATTAACAGGAAAGAAAGTGCAACTTTACCTGAATGCTGAAGTTTAGATTAAATTTGGGTAGATAAGGAATTAGAGGGGTGATAGATAAGGAATTAGAGGGGAGATATTGTAGGCCAGGAAATTATATGAATAAAGATACGGTGTGATTGTATTTTTGGTATCAGAGGAGGAAGGAACATTGAGATGATAAACTTCACCGAAAAAAGCAATTTTACATTTGAAGTAAATGAAAGTAAGATTAGGTAAATAAGCTAGAATCAAATGGGATGCCTTGAATGCTGCCAAGAAATTCGTACTTGATTAAGGAGCAGGTCGATTCTTCAACAGAATGTGAAGAATTATTGTAACATTAATGTATCAAGTGGATTTAAGGATGAGGCCCAGAGGCCCAAAAGGAGGCTATTAAAGTAATCCAGGCATGAGTTGTTTGTTTCGTTTTTATGTTTAAGATCTATTTATCATTTATTTTTACAAGTAGCAAAGTCCCTCCATTTTTTTCCAGCTTAATGTATATGAATATTAAAAAGTACTGATTTCACACTGCCTCCCACACTAACAGAACGGGGTAACAGGAAGTTGTGAGCTGAGAGCAGCCTCCTGACACCAAGGTGGTTTCCTCCTTACCTGGGAGTTGAACTCTGGTGCCCTCATCAGCCATCCTCTTGCCGATTTCTTCTCAGTTTATGAAAATCTATGAGTTTGTGAAGAGACAGGTCTGCAAAGTCCTTGGGAAGTCAGTAACTCAGGGACAGGGTTGAACTGTCACTTCATGGTTTGTGTAACGTAAAGCTGAAGAATTAATTCATACCATTTTCAAAGAACAAGCTCATATTCTATACAAGGATATGGAGAACCATCAGTACGATGAAAAAATGGTTGAGTAAAGTCCTGAGTGATGAAATCAGGACTCTTGTACAATAGAAAGACTTCACTGAGGGTTTTACATTTCAGAGAACTGTTCATTGCTATCCAGTATGTATCCCTTGGGGCATTCCAGTTAAGCTTAGGAAATACACTGCCCCCCAGGGAATAGATAGCTTCTTGACCTTTTAGTGGTGACTTCGGGAAATTCTGGTGCCATAAGGGTAGCCGTGTTCTCATCATCCGACCACTGTATTTCTTCTGCCTTATTATCACTGTTTGGCTGAGAACGTGTTGGCGGATCTTCTCTTCCTGAAACCACCAGAGTTCCATCATCAAGTAAATAATCCTTCACATTCTGAGGAGTGGAAGAATGGCACTCTTGATGGTAAGGCTTCCGAACAGTGGCTGCCACACAGAGAACTGACAGTGCAGCACATGCTCCTTCTTCATCTTCCAGCTGCCGCAGCTGCTGCCCATCCCCCTCCTGCCAGCACCCTCCTGGAACCCCCAGGCAGGAGTTTTTTATGGCTTCCAGAATTGGGAAGAGGCAAATCCAGAAACAAAAGTTAATACCCATAAATATTCAGATATTTTTTTACTGATGTCATGATTATTGTTAATTTGCTAAATACTACGCACTGAGAAAAATGGCTTATTTTTCCACATAATCCTCTGAATGCTTTCTAGCTTAATTGATTTTTCTCTATACTTTAACACTTAAACTTCTGCTTGGTAAGTGTGATTTTCTTGACATTATAATATAATGAAAGAAATTCTTCTTTTGCTTATAAACAGGATTTACATTAAAAAGGTACAGAAGTTTCCTGAATATAGAGTTCCTACAGACCCCAAAATTGACAAGAAAATAATCAGAATGGAGCAGGAAAAAGCCTTTAACATGCTAAAGAAGAATTTGGTAGATGCTGGCGGTGTTCTTAGGTATGACATTTATATTATTATTTTATTTTTACAAATCAGCTCCATTTATAAGATTTATTTCTTTTAAGAGAAATTATAATTGTTTTCTAATTATTTCCTTAAGAATGGTTTTTATAAGGGAGATCTCTCATTAGTGATTCTCTAGGTGTTAAAATTTGCCACTGTGTAAGCCATTGAGTTTATCAACCAAATGTTCCAATAATGCCTACCAAAGAAGTACGTATACCATATGAAAGTTTTTCCCGAAAATTGCAAATATGTGTTTAGCAACACATATAATTACGTATTTCATATTTTGTTTCTGATACTTCTTAGGAGCCAAACTGCATTCACCTATGTATTTTTTTTAACCCATCTTTGATTACCTATAGCAGCGAGAAATTAATTCTAAGCCCTACATTAAATTCCATTTTTATATACTTTTTGTGCTTCAGATTTTACATAAGAAGAAATATTAGCTTGCTTTCTTTTCTTTATGTGTTAGTCCAGGTGAAGAATTTACAGTAATACAATGGGGTTAAAGTGCACAGAATATAGTTTTTGTAAAAAAACAAACAAACGAACGAACAACTTTTGGATATGAGCGCCTGGGTGGCTCAGTCGGTTGGGTGTCCGACTCTTGGTTTCAGCTCAGGTGATGATCTTGGGGTTGTGGGATCAAGCCCTGTGCTGGGCTCCATGCTCAGTAGGGAGTCTGCTCCTCTTCCTCTGCTCATCCCCCTCCTCGTGTCCTTGCTCACTCTCTCAAATAGATAAATAAATCTTTAAAAAAATAAACACATAAATATATAAAATAAACTTTTGTATCTATGAAAAATGAGTAACCAATAATTAGATCATTTCGTTTGGAAAACATTGCATGTAATTTTTAAATAGCCTCCATTTCATGCAGTATCAGTCATTGCAAGCACTTTGTATAAAAGTATCCATTAAAACAGTATCCTGCCAGATTATTTTTCTAGCATCTGTTTTTTTTGCCCTGCAATATGAAAAACCTGTATTCATCTTTTAGTTGATTGATTGTCTTGCTCACTGGGGCAATAGGAGCTGTGTGCAATAGAGGGGCTGTGGGGCAATAGAGGTTGTGTATTGATCTCCTGTCAGAGAAGATTCTCCCACTCAACCTCAGTCATGGTAGACTCTGAATTATAGCCACCCTTGTTTGAAGGATTATAGGTGGAACACAGAAGTTATAATTTGGGGACAGAATCATAGAAGAATAGGAAAATACATAGTTTAAAAGATGATAACTTTAAAAGTCTCATTATTTTGAGGTAAAATTTACTTAACATGAAATTTAAAATACCATTTTCATATATATTTAACCCCTGTACCCTCCTTAACTATTGAGCCATAGTGAAAGTCTATAAAGGTTTATAAAGATTTTTATTTAATTGGGTGTAAAGCCAACTTAGAGGAGTCAAGCAGAGGGGGCGCCTGGGTGGCTCTGTTGGTTGGCTCTCCAGCTCTTAGTTTCAGCTCAGCGTGGTGAGATGAGCCCTGAATCGGGCTCCATGCTCAGCGCAGAGTCTGCTCGAGATTCTCTGCCTCTTCCCCTCTCTGGTTCCCCTCTCCCTCTGTCCCTACCTGCCCCCATGTGTGCACATGCTTCCCCCCCAATAAATAAATAAGTAAAATCTTTCTTGAAAAAATCAAGCAGAGGACATTTATTTATATCTATTATTTTAAAATTGTTGTCATATTTACTTAATATATAATCATATCTTTTCTTAAAAGATTATTCTTTTTCCTCATGAGTTTTAACGTAAGTGTGATTCTTGCCTTTGTCTGGTAATGTAATTTTAAATATTTCTTCTTGTCAGGTGGTATGTACAGTTACCTACAAAGCAAGCTCATCAGTATCACGAATTAGAGGCTTCCTGCCTCCCTTTGCCACCTTCCCCATTTCCTGTGTCTTCTCTTGAAGAAGAGGAAACTGCAATTAGGGATGAGAATTGTGCATTACCCTCACGTCTACATCCTCAAGTAGCACATAAGATTCAAGAATTAGTGTCACAGGGAATAGAACAAGTATATGCAGTAAGGAAACAGCTAAGGTACAGTAAAAACAGATTGTTCTTTTACATTTTTCATTTTTGTTTGTTGGTTTAAATAATAACATTTATCGTCATAGACATTTTCTAAGACATGCTATCAGAGTAATAAGGAATGTAATTTATTAATTTATTAAAATAATCTTATTTATGAACTGATCATTTTCTAGCAGATACTTGGCAAGCCATGAGTAATGATTCAGCTTATTCATTTGAAATATTCCATATTCAAATTTAGCAAATTGGACTATTTCTGAATTATACAATAAATGCCTTTACAGAAAAAAGCCTTTGTAGAACTAAAGATTTTAAAACCTAGGCCATCTAAGCTATTTGAAATGCAGTTAAATTGTATTATAACAAAAGAACGTGGATAGTTCTTTGTATGATAGAAGTTTTCATGTAGCACTCTGGTCCAATGTTACTGATTCTCAGGATACAATAATCATGATCTCATTTATTCTTGCGACTCTGTAAAATTGGTATATTTGTCTCCATTGTGCACATGAGAAAACGGACACTATGAGTGGTTAAATAATTGGCTTAAGATGTAGAGGCAGAACTGAAATCTGTATCTTATTCTACAACCTGTGCTCTTTTACCATGGTTTCTGCTACTTAACTGGCCTTACTCCTACTGGTTATTTTGTAATCCAATCTGAACAACACAATGAGTGTTTCTTAGGATTATATCTTAATTAATATGTGATTTTCCCATGTAGCAGCTTTCTCAGACATTTTATATTTATTTTCATTGGGGCATTGTTAGAGCCAAAATTTGGTAAAGCCATACATTATTTACTAAACTTGAACCTTAAGAATAGAGGTATAATTCAGCTCTGCAGCATGGTCTATAGAAGGTAATGCACAAACCATATAAATATTGGGCTTTATAATTTTTTATGTATTTTTTGTATATTAATGTGTTAGTGCTGCCTTCTATTTCTATATTTCTCTTTTGTCTACTTAAAGAATTCAAGCAGGTCCTATTTCATATAGTAAGTGATGCCTTTTGGCAGCAGTGTAACATGATGCTTATACAATAACCTGTGTGTAGGCCCAAGCTCTCTTACTTACTGGCTAGATGTATAACTTTGGCAAATTATTTAACTTTGGCAGCCCTCAGTTCCCTTACCTGTAAAGTGGAAATGATAGTTGCACTTACCTCACAGGATTATAGTAGGCATTAAAGGAGATCCTTGATGTGAAGTGTTCAGTACACTACCTGACATAGCTTTCAAAACATATTATGCTTAAACTGGCAATAATGATTCCTATAAAAATGTCAAAACTTACTGTAGATATAGAGGTATTTAACCAATGAAAGTATTATATTGCTCTAATCTGCATGATTTCTTTGATTTAATGCACGGAAAAAATTAAAAGTGGAAAAATATAAATTATAAAGCTGTAAACCATGCTTTACAGATGTTTATGCTAAAAAAAGAACCATTTTCTCATTTGATCTGAAGTATATTACTAGACTATTTATGTTTTTATTCTATTTTATGCTCTCCACAGAAAATTTGTAGAAAGAGAACTATTTAAACCTGATGAGGTACCTGAGAGACATAATTTGTCCTTTTTTCCAACTGTAAATGATATTAAAAATCACATCCATGAGGTACAGAAATCCTTGAGAAATGGAGATAATGTGTATAACTCAGAGATCATTCCAGCAACGGTATGATTACAATTGTAATTCTTTTGTTTTATTATAGAATTTTTCTCAACTTCTCTTACTATTTGGCCTAATGGGGTGGTTGTTATTAGGCCATATAAATAACTGATGAAAGAAAAAAATAGTAGTTTTGGGGGTGCCTCTGTGGCACAGTCGGGTAAGCATCCAACTCTTGGTTTCAACTCAGGTCTGATCTCAAGGTCATGAGCTTGAGCTCTGAGTCGGGCTCCATTCCCAGTGCACGGTCTGTTTGAGTTTCTCTCTCCCTCTTCCTGTGCCCCTACTACCCTGAGCCCTCTCTCACTGAAATAAATAAATCTTAAAAAAAAAAAAAAAAAAAGAGGGGCTCCTGGGCGGCTCAGTTAAGCATCTGCCTTCAGGTCAGGTCATGATCCTGGGGTCCTGGAGTCAAGCCCTGTGTCAGGCTCCCTACTCAGTGGAGAGTCTGCTTCTCCTTCTCCCTCTGCCCCCACTCCTCATGCGTGCTCTCGCTCTCTCTCTCTCTCAAATAAATAAATAAATAAAGCCTTTTTTAAAAAAGAAGAAATAGTAGTTTCTTTTTCTTAAAATGTAAACATGAAATATGAACCCTCAGATGATGATTTGACTAAAATTTTTTTATTACTCTCACAAGAAATATCAGTGAATTTCCAACCGTGATAACAATAGTAATCTTCATTTAAAAATCAATATATTTTATTTCTGTAAAAAGTATATCTTGTTCATCTAACAAATACTTATTGAGTATATACTGTGTATACCTCCCTCTCTTTTTAAAAATAGATAGACAGGGGGTGCCTGGGTAGCTCAGTTGGTCAAGCATCTGACTCTTGATATCTGCTCAGGTCATGATCTCTGGGTCCTGAGATCAAGCCTTACACCCCATTGGGCTCCGTCTCAGCAGGGAATCTGCTTGAGATTCTTTCCCTCTTTGCCCCTCTCCCTGCTTGCTCCCACACACTCTCTCTCTACTAATCTTTTAAAAAATGGGCACCTGGGGGCTCAGTCAGTTAAGCATCTGACTGTTGATTTCAGTTCAGATTATGATCTCAGAGTTGTGAAATTGAGCCCCATGTCGGCCTCCATGCGGAGTGTGGGATCCGCTTGAGATTCTCTCTCTTCTCCCTTTGCCCCTCCCCTTGTTCATGCTTTCTCTCTCTCTCTAAATAGATAAAATCTTTAAATTAAAAAAAAATAAAATAGACAATTTTCAGTAGAATAGTTCAGACTTGAATACACAAAGGGATGATGTTCATTCTATATGCCATCTATGGATATCAATTTTATCTCATACTCTAATTTCTCCCTGAATATTTGTCAGTTCTGTGAAAATTTTACTTACTCTGAAGAGAATAATATAATTATCCAAACACTACTAATTATAATACAGACAGTAATTATGGCATTAAAATCTTGGTGGCAGGGCACCTGGGTAGCTCAGTCAGTTAAGTGTCCCAGCTCTTGACTTCGGTTCAGGTCATGATCTCAGGGTTGTAAGATCAAGCCCTGCCTTGGGCTATGTGCTCAATGGGGAGCCTCCTTGGGGGATTTTTTGCCTCTCATTCTCCCCCTCCCCAGTGCTTGCATGTGCTCCGTCTTGCTCTCTAAAATAAATAAATAAGTCTTTCAAAAGAAATCTCAATAGCAATACCCCCTTTTTTTTTTTTTCACTATCCAAATTATGCCTTCTTAACTAAATAGATTCAGATCTTAAGCTATGGCTACTATTCTTTTCCATCCCAAACTCTCTTAATTATTCACTATCCAAAGTTCAGGAAGTAAAGTGGATTTGCCATCTATACTTGCTATCCGAATTCTTGCTATCTGAACTTGGGAAGCTAATGTATTTGGATAGTGAAGTGTACTTATGTTTTGAGAAGTAAACAAGTGAAGAGTAATTACTGAATAAAACACAAATATGCTATCAATAAAATATGACAGTTGTATTAATATTTTATTTTATTTTATTTTATTTTTTAAAGATTTTTTTAATTTCTTTTTTCGACAGAGATAGAGATAGCCAGCGAGAGAGGGAACACAAGCAGGGGGAGTGGGAGAGGAAGAAGCAGGCTCATAGAGGAAGAGCCTGATGTGGGGCTTGATCCCATAACACCGGGATCACGCCCTGAGCTGAAAGCAGACGCTTAACCGCTGTGCCACCCAGGCGCCCCAGTTGTATTAATATTTTAAAACATTTTTAAATATAAATGCTTTATTGTTTTTACAATAAATGTTCCCATTTCAGCTTCAGTGGACTACAGATAATGGGCATATTCTCAGAGAGACTGTGACAGTTACCTTTGCAGAAGGTAGGTTATCTTGAATATCTTTAATATATAAAATCAGTGTTAAAACTGGAAGACATTGAAGATATTATCTTGTCTAATCAAATATTATGGATAAGGAAACCATGGCCCAAAGAGACAGGAGCAGCTATGTTAGGATTTGTCAAAATAATTCTAGCTGTTTAAACATATATGTTACTCCTATATACTTTCTCATATATGTTATTCAGCTGTAAAAAAGGATGAGATGTTGCCTTTTGTAATGGCATGGATGGACCTAGAGAGTATTATGCTAAGTAAAATAAATCAAACTTTTCATGAGAAGGACAAATACCATATGATTTCACTCATGTGGAATCTGATAAACAAAACACATGAATAAACAAAGACAGAATCAGGCCTATAAACACAGAGAAAAAACTGATGGTTGTCAGAGAGGAGCAGTGGGGTAGAATGGGCAAAATGGGTGAAGGGGAGTGGGAGGTATAGGCTTCCAGTTCTGGAATGATCATTAAGTCACAGGAATAAAAGGCATAGGGCCACCTGGGTGGCTCAGTTGGTTGAGCATCTGGCTTTTGGTTTCAGTTCAGGTCATGATATCAGGGTCATGAGATTGGGCTCCATGCTCAGTGGGGGGGCTGTTTGAAGATTCACTCCCTCCTCCTCTCCCTCCCCTCTCAAATAAATAAACTATAAAAAAAAAAGTCACAGCATAGGGAATATAGTCAGTGATACTATAATCACAATGTTTGATGACAGATGGTAGCTACACTTGTGGTGAGCATAGCATAACATATAGAGAAGTTGAATCACTGTGTTATACACCTGAAACTAATGTAACATTGTGTGTCAGCTATATTCAAACAAAAATAAAAAATAAGGGGTGCCTGGCTGGCTTAGTTGGAAGAGCATATGACTCTTGATGTTGGGTTTGTGAGTTCAAGCCCCACAGTAGGTGTAGAGATTACCGAAAATAAATAAATAAACTTTAAAAAATTCCTCTATAATCAGCTTTTATGCTTTATGATTAAAATTTTGAGGCTGATTACTCGTACAGCTTACTATAAAGCTAGGCTAATTCTGGTAGTAATAACCGTAAGATACCTTGATCAGGAAACTTTGTCCATTTTATATGGTTTGCTTTTTCTCATATGCTTTTACTCCTATGTTCTCATTATTCCATGCTTATTTTACCCTTTTTTTTTTCTCTTCTGGAAATGTGTTTTCTCTGCTTCTGTATGGTTAACTTCTCTCACTACTCAATCTATTTGGCTTTAAGTGCTCTCTTAACTTCACCCCCTGTATAAAGTTAGACATTCACTCTTTTGTACTTACCTCTGGATTTAACATGGTATCCTTTTGTTTATACATCTGTATCTTTCATTATGATTTGAGCTCCTCGGGCAAGGGTTATGTTTTATTCAAGTTAACATAACTAGTTCCTAGCATAATCCCTGCTACAAAGTTAACATCTAAATAAATGCTTTAGAATAAATTAATGAATAACTGTATACAGTACAATGATTTCTTTATTCTTTGGCTGTTTAACCTTTAAGAGTCACTGTGCATGGAGAATAACTTTCAAATTCTTTATCATTATTCATTTGTTCTGCACCTATTTTACTCATTGTGATAAATGCTGGACATAAAAAAGAATAAGTGAGTTTCTTGCTTCATTGAATTTCAAATTTAGTAAGAGAAAAAGACACTAAGCAAATATATTCTAATTACTGTTATTAATAGTGCCATAAAAGAGTTGTGCAAAACTGTGTGAGAATAGTGACAGAGACATATAATCTAGGCAGTAAGGAAGTAACACTTGAGAAAGTGGCTTTCAAACTAAGAACTGAAGAATGGGCAGGAATTTGTCAATCCAAAGAATACCAAGTTTAAAAGCTAAGCAAGAAAGAGCTTGTCATGTTCAAGAAACTTAAAGTTGTTGTGGTTTTAAGCGTAGACAATGCCTAGAGATAAAACTGGATATGCAGAATGGGCTTAGGAGGCCCTTTGAGCTGTCCAAATGAAAGGTGATAGTGGTTTAGTCTGCAGTTAGTGGCATTTGTACTAGAATTGGACAGATTTTAAGAGTTGTTTTCAAAGGTTTTGGTTATTGATTGAATGGGTGTGGGAGATAAAAGAATGGAAATGATCTGGGATGACTCCTGAGTTTCCACCATGAGCAACTGACTGATAGTGGCATTTACTGAGGTAGGCAACACTGGCATAAGAATAGGATTTGAAAATGGCAAGGGGAAAGAAAAAAGTTCATGAAATCAAGTTTGGAAAGCTTGGGTATCAGCCATTTCAGTGGAGTGGATTGGGAAGAAGCCACATTGGGATGGTTGAAGAGCAAATGAGTGATGAATGAAGAAGTAGAGACAATGTGCTATGAAGGGAATATGGGGTTGAGGGAAGGTATTTTCAGATAGGAGAGAGCTGAAAAGAGAAATGAAGGTGAAGGTATTTCATAGCTTTGATGATGGGAAGTTGAGGAAATTTCTGATAGTTTCTCTTTTCTAAGTAAGAATGCTGAGAGTGAAGAAGATCTTAGGAAGTGTGGCCAAGATTGGACTTTTGCAATCTTCTATAGTGTAGAGAAACCTTGTAAGGTTGTCAGGTACAGGTGAAGGTCCTGTTGAAGTTGATGATCGTGAATTGGTATTAGTAATAGCAGCAAGTTTCTTTTTCAGTGGCATTCAGCATCACATATAGGCACTGGAAGCCATTTTCATTCAGTGTTAGGATTTTTCCAGGAGTTGTAACAAAAATACAAAGTAGCAAGGGAGGTGAGGGGATTTGCAAGAGAGTGACTGAAACTATAACCATAGGATTCGACTAAGCTGGATGGGGAGAGAATTTTGATAAGAAAGAAGTTGATATATCTGAAGAAAACTGAGTAATCAATGAACTGGAGGTTCACATGAGGTTGAAGAATTGTAGTAGTTAAGGAAAGTACTTAAGCAAAATCCCTGGAAAAAATAAGGGGTTGTGATCAAAGAATGGGATGTTTGAATTAGAGATTTTTAGATGTAGAAGAGTTGAGGGCATGGCGGTAATAGTGGGTGACTACAGCAGAGTGAAGTACAAGGACAATTAGAAATGAAGAAGCCAAAAAGTGAAATAAGTCAGAAAGAGAAAGAGATATACCATGTGATTTCATTTATGTGTGGAATCTGAAAACCAAAACAAATAAGCAGATGAAAAGCAGAAACAAACCCATAAATATAGAGAGCAAACTGATGGTTGTCAGAGGGGAAGAGTGGTGGGAGATGGGCAAAATTGGTGAAGGGAAGTGGGAGACACAGGCTTCCGGTTCTCGAATGAACAAGTCACGGGGATAATAGGGAACATACCCAATGGTATTGTAATGCCATTGTATGGTGGCAGATGGTAGCTACACTTGGGGTGAGCATAGCACAACATAGAAACTTGTGGAGTCACTATATTGTACACCTTAACTAATGTAACATTGTGTGTCAACTATAATTTTAAAAAAGAACTAAATAGGGGCGCCTGGGTGGCTCAGTCATTAAGCGTCTGCCTTTGGCCCAGGGCCTGATCCCAGTATTCTGGGATCAAGCCCCGCATCAGGCTCCTCTGCCAGAAGCCTGCTGCTTCCTCTCCCACTCCCCCTGCTTGTGTTCCCTCTCTCGCTGGCTGTCTCTTTCTCTGTCAAATAAATAAATAAAATCTAAAAAAAAAAAAAAAAAAAAACCAAAAAACTAAATAAGCCAAGAAATGTGAGAGTACTGTTTAATCCTCTCAACAGTCCTTTGAGAAAGATTCTCTTACTATCCTGATTTTACAGATGAAGAAACTGAAGTTTAAAAACCAAGTTAAGTAACATGTTGAAGGTTACAGAGAAAACCTATCTAGTGCTTAAATCCATCCTTGTCTGACACCAGGGCCATTTTGAAAAATTACTTAGTTACAGTATGGAAACAATAAACAGTTGTTGATAATTGGTTTTTGATTGATTTAAAGAGATGAACATATTTGGGTTAATACATAGAAATTACATGAGAGGGACTATATTCCCTAAGGACAATCACTTTAGCAATTGAGATATTAAGAAAACAGAGATTTTTACTCTTAGTCATTTATTCCAAAATGAGTTATTGAAAGAAACATAATACTGTTTTTATTGAGGACGCACTTTGTGCCAGCCATTATCCTAGGCATTAGGGCTACCAAAGATGAATTAAGTTTGGTCTTCATAACTGACAGGCTCAATAGGTTTCACACATCCAGAGAAGTTTATATGTAGTCCAGCATCATAGCATGGAAAATGGACTAGATTAGAGTTACAAATACATAATCTTTCAAGGAAAAAAAATACTGTTTCCAACATCACATCCTAGATATACTGAATTAAAATTAATGGAGGTTGAACCTAGGAATTTATATTTTTAAAAAGTTGCTGAGTGATTCTCATTTTACCAGTTCTGGAAATAGTGGACAAAATAACGTCTTAAAGTCCTTTTCAAACCTTTGAATTTATTTCCTACTCTAATTGTGATAGTAAATATTATAATAAAATGTAGTGTCATATAACATAGAAACCATAAACATTGTTTTGATAGCTGATGTTTTTTATATAACTTAGGAAATTCACCAGGGGAATCAATTAACACTAAAGTGGAAACAAATCAGACAAGGCGTTCTTTGTCTCCAGAGCCAGCCCACTTGCTTTCTTCGCTTTCCTCATTTCAGCCAAAAATATTTACACAACTACAGGTAGGTATCCAGTGAAATAGACAAAATTGAAGCCCTTCCCTTTCTTAATCTCTCTTCTTCTTCTAGGGATTTTATAGAATTATTATAGAATTACAATGATGATCACATATGTTTTTATTATTAATTTCCTGACTTTTTTGTATCTTGATATAAGATCATTTAAACAATACATTTTGAAAAAGTTGGAGTTGACCCTGCATGCAATGAAGTTTAGTTGTTCATTCTTATTTCTGTCCTCAATATTTGTTAGTAATTATACTCCTGTATTTTATTCCAATATGTGTCAAAAGAATAATATATCCTATGAGAAAATTATACTTAGTAAATTTAAACATTTTGATATAACTCTTTTCGGTTTAAAAGGGTTTGCAGTTGCAACCAAGATTCACTTCTCCTGATGGATCACCGGCTCTGATATCAGTAAATAACCACCCTTCCTCCAGTCCTTCAAGACTTCTGGATTCATTAGAAAGTACTGTAATGAATAATAATTCTCTACTGCTTGGTCAAAGTCATAGTCTTCAAACAGATACATGCCTAACCCCAAACAATAGCATTATTGCCTCTACCATGGGTAGCCTTCCAGGACCAGATCAAAATCTGGCCGCAATGGACCAGCTGGTGGAAGTTGGAGATGTTGAGGATACAGAGAATATGGAAGGAAGCGTTCATCGGATTCTGCTGGGAAATGTGCAGACCATCCCAATACAGATTATAGATAGCCACCCAACTATTAGTAAGTTAAAAGCAACTTGTGATTTTTTTTTTTTTAATTTTATGGACTATCATTACTGTTACACTACAAAAAAACCAATCATTTCTACTCGGGTTTATAAAATATAAACAAAACTACTAGAAAAAGGGAAAAATATCAAGAGCATAATAACTTTTAAACTTTTTAATTTTTTCTCTCCATCAAAATTATTCATTCCCTAATTGCCTCAGTTTACATAGAAAATCTGTGGTGATATGAAATCAGAGGGTCATTTTAGAATGCATGAAAAAAATGAGAAACTTTTTTTCTTAAGATTGTATATTTATTTATTTATTAGAGATAAAGAGAGCATGAGCAAGGGGAAGGAGCAGAGGGAAAGGGAGAAGCAGACTCCCCACTGAACAGGGAGCCCAAAGTGGGGCTCGAACCCAGGACCCTGAGATCATGACCTGAGCCGAAGGCAGACACTTAACCAACTAAGCCACCCAGATGCCCCATAAAATGAGAAACTAAAAAGGAAAACATTTAGTGTAAAGGTTACTATGGAAAAAGTGTTATGGAATGAAGTGGGCAGATATAAATGTTAAAGATTTTGAGTTATAAACTTAAATGTTGAGTTCTATGGAAACTGAAAGGGAACTAGTTAAGCTTTGGAGACTTGGGTTTAATCCAAGCCCTTGTTACCTTCACTTTGTAACAAACCTAGTCAACCTGGTGATAAATTCTAATTCCTACTTGACCTGTGTCACTCCCTTTCACATAGATTGTTTTGGACTGGGCACTTTTGTGGAGAAAGATTTGCAGTTAGCTTTGAAGAACAAAAATCTTCATAGAAATTATCTTTAGACTGTACAAAGTATTTACCCTCCATTCTTAGTCATCATTCTTCTGGGTAAGGAAAAGTGTAAGATAGTTCCTTCCAGGAAAGAATCATCATCTTTTACGTTTATTGGAAGTGTTACTTTTAAGAAAATTTCTCCAGAGAGCTGAATTTATTCAGAGTTGTCATTTCTGAATAAGTTTAATAGAAGAGAGGGAAAAGGAATATATGTGAATTAATCCTCAGAACTTCATGAAATAGTTAATGGTGTCCCTATTCTACAGATAGGTAACTCAAGGTTCAGGGAGGTTAAGTAATTACCTAAAAGTGATAGAGTAGGGATTTAAACCCAGATCTGTCTGCCTCCAAAGTTTCTTTCTATTCTAACATGCTTCCTCCCTCTATGTTGTACCAAGGGTATTTCTGAGAGCTCTAATTCAGATTGCTTTAAAGGAGACCGTCTTTGGATCTGAACTTGCATGATTTATCAAGTTAGGTCATGATCTGAGGGACTACTTCACCTGAATATGAATTCTGAGGGTCATTCAAATCCATCTTCTACTAGTTTTCTTCATGGTGTTGGCTGCCCATAAGTGACAAGCATTAGGGGTGTTCACACTTTCCTGAGCAAATATTGGTCCCCTTAATCTTGGTTTCCTGTAGCAACTGAAAAACTGATAACCCTGAGAAAGAGAAAGATTTTGTCTTAGACATCCCACCTGCCAGTTTAAGATAGTGTTGCTAGTATGCTGCGTTTAGATAATTTCATCATAAGTACTTTAAAATCAGAATGGTAAGTGCATTGTGCAGTGTTTCCGATAAGCAAACATATAGCTTATACAGCTAAGTCAGAACTATCCATTAAGATGTGGCATATTTTTTTGTAAAGTACTTATGTAGTTGAGTTTCTTTAGGGAGGGAATGTTTTCCTTGATATATGGCCACATATGGAAACCATGTGGGAGTGGTAACAAATCTGTAAATTTGTAATACATATACCTGTTTGCAAAACATCATCTTCAAATAAGAGGAGGCTTCCTGACTTTTATTTACACATATTTTTAAAGGCAGTTAAGTTTAAATATGAGATAGTCCTCATATTTTATCAAATTATGGACTGCTTTTTTGTCAAAGTATCTGAGAGGAGAATACTATGGTTTTCTTAGTCTCTTCTTGTTTTCATTACCAGCAAACTGAAGGAATTTTTTTTAACTTCTCAATATTAAATTTTTATTCTTTTTCTTTTCTTTTTTATTGAAGTTCAGTTGACACACAGTGTTACATTAGTTTCAGGTGTACACATCCGGAAAGAATTATTACGAATGACTATTTAAGATGTTAGAAGTACTGAGTTCTCAAATACACTGTTTTTCAAAAAACTACTGTTTTTTGCTTTGCTTCTAAATTCATATAATTATAAAGATTCCAGTGTTATAAGTTACATTAACCTTTAGGGTTTTTCTTTATGTTTGGTTTTAAAGTTGAAGAAAATCCAGAAGGTACCATTTCTGTGAGTCAAGTTAAGCAAGAACCCAAAGAAGCAGCATTGTCTATGGAAGCAAAAAAAAATTTGGACTGTAAGAAATTATCTGCCATATAAATTATTGAAGCTTTTCAGAATTTACAACTTGGGTAACTTCTGATGTCATAAAAAAGAAGGTGAATATTGTCAAAGTGCAGCATTGTGATGAATGGACTGAAGACTAGTTCAATGAGCAACTTTGATTTAAAACTGTTATGTTTGTTGCCAAGTCCATATTTTTGGAAGCTATTTTACTGCTCTCATTTTGTATAATTCTTATGCTTTTTGATTATCTGATAAAGCCAGTATTTCAGAAGATCATTTGAATTTATTCATGACAATATAGTCTGAACACAAATAGTTATCTAACTCATCCCTTGGAAATGTCCAGTTTGCGTTCTGAAAAGACAAAAACAACAACAAAAAATAGTGTGTGAGTGTGTGTGTATGACTGTGTGTATGTGTGTTGACTTTTTTAAAAGTTATGAAAAAACTTATTTCCTCTTTTAAAAAGTTGAAGAAATCTTTACATAAGCAGACAGGTGAGAGATTATTTGTAGTCTGTCGCATTAGGAAAGATAAAACAGTAGTAGATTTGAATCATAATATGAAGCCCAGCATTCACATCTGTGGAAACTGTAGTTGCATTTTGGCTTCTTCCATTATAGTTTTTATACTTAAAACTACAAACCAATAGCATACTAATGGTCATCTAATAGAAATTTAAAGTGTCTTGGTAAGTGCTCAGAATTTTAACTTGAATTAATCAGATAAGCAACAGAAATAAATGTATATTGCATGGGTTTATATAATATTGTAGGTGAAGCACTACTTATGGATAGCAAAATGTAGAAATTGAGAGAATTCAGAAAGAATAATAGAATTCCCCTGGTGTTTACAGATGATTTGGGGGACTTTTTGATATCAGCAGAGGATTTTTTTTTCCTATTTTGTATTGAATATTCAGCTCTGGTTGGAAAAGAATTTGAGTTGTATTTATTTTTCTATGCCAGAGTTCTTACTGAATTGGTGGTATTAGAATTTATAGTATTTCAAGGTAAGTATTTGTAGTTAAAAAATTAGTTCATATTTAAAACTTTAAAACAACTGATGTGTATGTATATTTGCTTGTTGAGTAAGTATATTTACTCGAAATACTAAGTACTAATCACTATATTCATTGTAAGCTTCTGTTTTCTGGAGTGTTGGTAAACTAGAAATGTCAATTGTGAACTGTCAAGAAATCAGCATAAAGGCTTTTTTCACCCCAGGGACCATGTGTGGGTACATTTAAGATTTTATTTTAAAGTAATAAGGATTTCAAATGGATATTGATGTTTAATTTTCAAAGCATATGAGATATAATATGAAATTTAACCTTAATATTTTACATGAATATGAGTCATTTTTGGCTTTTCTAAGTCCAGTCTCCCATTCTTAATTCACTTTAATTGTTGCAGGTACACAGCATGTATCTAAGTATAAAACATCATTATATTAGAAGTGAGTGGAACTCTTATAATTAAAGACCTTGCTCTTTAGATTTATACCCTATTTAATATAAATGTATTATTTATACCCCTATTTAATACAAAGTTAATATTCAATTACATATATGATTTTTAGTTAGAATAGCTAACTATTCTAAGAATTGAAAATATTTAATGTCAGCATTTTAGAGGCAGGCTGCCAAATCTGATTATGTGACTCTAAGTTAAACACAGCTCTTAGTTACCTCAAACCCAGATTTCTCTTACTCTGTGTGTACTTAAAGGGTATAAGTCTAAATTAATAGTTTAGTATTACATTGTAGGTAATATTATTTTCATTTGTTATTTTTAGTTTTTATGGAAACTGTTTTCAAGATTCATTAATGGCAGTAGCTAATTAAATATTTTACCAATTGAACTATATTCCTTTGGAGACATTCTTTTCTTTTTTGATGTTGAGTTGTTAAGGAGAAATGCTTGTTAAGATACAAACTCCAGTGAGTTACCTACAAGGATGAGAGATGTTAGAAGATTCAGACTTTGGCACTTGATCAAGAACAAAACATGGTTAAAAAATATTTCTCTCACTTCATTCTCTGTGAATGTCTCTTTCTGGTACTGGTTTTTGTTTTTTGTTTTTGTTTTTTTATGAGGACAGAAAGTTACAGTACATCCTCCTCAAAAACAAAAAGCAAAATTAAAAAAGAGCGTGAAGAAAGGTTTAAGTCCCTAATTGTATACTCTTTTGGTTTTTAGGTAGAAACTGGAACTATCAATATTTTCATGTAAGTATTTCAATGAGTAGCTCTTTAAAAATAGTTTCTAAATTTTTAAAAATTCATTTATCCTCTAAATGCATGTTCAGTCACAATATATCAGTATTGTATTTTAAAGGTGCTTAGCATCGCTTTTTTAAAAGTATGTTTACATATTTTAAATATTCAGTTATTTTTTAAATGCACAGGGTATTAAATACAAGTGCATAAAATTTTCAGTATCTATATTTGGCATTCTCCTAACAGCTCTACAGCAAACTTTGACATGTGCTCTTTTGTGTCATGTATTACAAGGTGTAATGTCTGTAGTAGTGAGTTGGTTGGACATTCAAAATAAGCAGTTAGAAATTCATAATTACAGCTGAGCTTTTTTCATCACTGTGGTTTTCATGTGCCAGAGCCTCTCAGTGAACTTTATAGATAAACACCACCCTGGTGGGCTTTTCCCTCAATATTAATTTTCTCCATAAGCAGTTAACATGCTTAAAAGAAAAAGCTTTTATACAAATACCTTGTCTTATCCAAGGTAAATGTTTTCTAAAAGTCATAAAAATGATAGAAAACAGATTTTGGAAGCTGGTCCTACATTAGAGTTTCTGATTTTGAGGCCCACCAGCTTGTGTTTTGTTGTTACATCCTGTCAAAAATACATACTTAATCATGTGAGTATGTGAAAGATGTCATTTAATTTGTACCAGGTTTTTTAAAAAGTTTTAAAATGTGTGTATATATATTGTAACTTAATGTATAGTGTCCTTGTTATAATGTAATTTTTTTCATTAAAAATCCTATGTTATTTTTTCCTTAAACTTGTTAGTTTTCTTTTTATACCTTTTCTGGGGATAGTGGTAGTTTTGTTCACCTTAGAGATGTTGAATAAACACTTTAATTACCTGAGAAATTTGGCTAGAAATTTGAGTTCAATTTGGAACCTGAAAGTTTTTCAGCATAACTACCAGTAACTCCTGTTATCATTACATTTAGGGACATATATGCATTTAGTACTCTGAGCTCAGCCAACCATCAACATTTTAAAACAATGCATGTAATAAGGTATTAGTAATTCTTTTCTCACATCTTGGCCTTGTGACATCTTTAAGTACAGCTTTATATTTTTTGGCATAATGAAAGAAGCGTGTGATTTTAAAAGGAGGGATCACCCGTGTTTTTCCTCTTGGCTTTTTTTTTTTTTTCTTTATTCCACCCTGCCTGTTTTATAGGACCATAGAAAATCTTACTGTCTCCAGAAGGGGTAGTGTATTAACTATTCCCCATCAGTTGATTTAGCTTTAGACGTTTTAAATGGTATATTGCTTTGATATCTAAGTATCTATAATTCTACTTAATTAACTTAGTTGTAATGGCAAAGCTTTAGTGTACTTTTGCCACATACATATTAACTATGAAAACTATTGTTAAATAATACAAATATTCACTGATGACTGAATTCTTAAAACTTCAGGAATAAAATCAGAATCTTAAAAAAACTCACTAATGGATTCTAAATTTGATTCATGAGAAAAATAAATAAATTGTATGGTTAATATTGAAAACCTTTGAAAATGTGATATGGGTATAATCATGCAGGGGAAATGTTGTTTAAGGGTAAAACTTGCAAATGGGAAATAAGTCCTGGAATTCTAATGTACAGCATAGTTGTTATAGTCAATAATACTGCATTATAAAATTCAAAGTTGCTCAGAGACTACATCTGAAAGGAAAGAATGGGGGGGTAATAAAAAAAGGGAAAGAGTAATTGTGTGGCATGATAGTGGTTATTAGCTAACTTTATGGTGGTAATCATATTACAAAATATAAATTACCAAATCAACACATTGCATACCTTAAACTTAATGTTATGTGTCAATCAACCTCAATTGAAAAAAAAGAATTCTAAAACCAGAGGATTAAGTGGGAGTCTCAGATATTAGCAGTTTTTAAAAATATTTTTATTGAGGTATAATTGACATAAAATAAATTGCACATAAAGTGCACAATTTAATAAGTTTTGATATGTGTATACATCTACGAAACTATCACCACAATCAAAAAAATGAACATATCCATCACCTAGATCCTAGTGCCTCTTTGTACTCCATCCCCTCTTCTTCCTGCCTCCCACCCCTATCTCACCATCCCCAAACAACTACTGATTTGCTTTCTGTCACTAGAGATCAATTTTTGTCTACAGTTTTATAAAAATGTATGAACATTTTTTATCTGACTATTGTCACTCAGCATATTCAAGATTCACCTATATCAGAATATATGAATAGTCCATTCCTTTTTACTGCTGAGTAGTATTCCATTGTATGGATATACCATAATTTGTTTATCCATTCACCTGTTGATGGACAGCTGGGTTGTTTACAGTTCTAGGCTATTACAAATAAAGCTGCTATGAACATTTGTATAAAGCTCTTTGTATGAATATATGCTTTCATTTCTCTTAAGTAAATAGGAGTGGAATGGCTGGGTCATTTGGTAGGTATATATTTAACATTTTAGGAAACTCTCAAGTGATTTTTCTGAAGTGGTTATACCACCTTACATTCCTGTCAGCAATGTATGAGAGTTCTAGCCACCAGTTGGTATGGACAGGCTTTTACATTGTAGGCATTGTAATAGGTGTGTAGTAGTATCTCATTGTGGTTTTAATTTCCATTTCTATAATGACCTATACTGTTGAACATCTTTTCATGTGTTATGTGCCATCTGTATATCTTATTTACTGGAGTGTATGTTTGAATCTTTACCTCATTTTTAAATGGAATTGTTTTCTTATTATAGAGGTTTAGAAAGTATATTCTAGATACCAGTCCATTTTTTTTAAAGATTTTATTTATTTATTTGACAGAGAGAAAGAGAGCACAGCAGTGGGAGCAGCAGGCAGAGGGAGAGGGAGAAGCACACTTGCCTGAGCAGGATGCCCAATGCAGGACCCAATCCCAGGACACTGGGATCATGACCTGAGCTGAAGGCAGATGCTTAATGGACTGAGCCACCCAGGCGCCCCAAGTCCATTTTTTAGAAATGTTATCGACAAGTATTTTCACCTGATCTATAGCTTATCTTTTCACTTTCTTAATATAATCTTTCAAAGACCAGTTTGGTTTTTTTTTTTAAAGATTTTATTTGTTAGAGAGAGCGCACAAGCAGGCAGAGGAAGAGGCAGAGGCAGGCTCCCTGGCTGAGCAGAGAGCCCGATGGGAGCCTGATGCGGGGCTCAGTCCCAGGACCCCTGGATCATGACCTGAGCCAAAGGCAGATGCTTAACTGACTGAGCCACCCAGGCACCCCTCAAGGAGCAGTTCTTAATTGTGATTAAGTACAGTGTATCTTTTTTTTTCCTTTGTGGGTCATACTTTTGTGTAAGAGATCTAAGCGATCTTTGCCTAACCCAAGGTTAAATTTTCTCCAGGTTTTCTTCTCAGAAGTTTTAGAACTTTGAGTTTACATTTAGGTGCATGATCTATTTTGAGTTAATTTTTATATACATAGTACATGACCCTTTTTTGCATATGAATACCCAATTGTTTCAGCACCATTTTATGAAAAGACTGTATTTTCTGTTGAATTAAATTTATACACTTGATGAAAAATTCATTAATCACATATATTTGGGTGACTTTCTGGACTCTGTTCTTTTTCATTGACATATTGTCTATCTCAGTGGTCTCAATCAGGGCAATTTTCCCTCTAGGGGACATTGCACAAAGTCTGGAGACAGTTTTAGTAGTCGTAGCTAGGGAGATACTACTGGTTTCTGATAGAAGCCAGATCTTCTGCTCAATATCATACAATGCGTAGGACATCCCCACAACAAATAATTATCTGGCTCAAAATGTCTGTAGTACCAAGATTGAGAAACTCTGGTCCATACTGATGCCAGTACCATATTGTCTTGATGGCTATACCTTTATCATAAGTCTTGAAGTCAGGTAATACAGTCTTTGAACCTTATTCTTCCTTTTTTTTGGCTACTCTAAGTTCTTTGTTTTTCCATGTGAATTTTAGAATCACGTTGTCAATTTCTTTTTTTAACAATGCCTGATGGGATTTTGACTGGGATTATGTAGATATATAGATCAATTTGGGGATAATTGAAATCTTAATAATTGATACTTTTTTTTCCCTCTGCAATGTCTTAAGAATTTTCAGTGTATAGGTCTCACATGTCTTTTGTCAGATTTATCACTAAGAACTTCTAAATGACAGTGTTTTTTAATTTCAATTTCTTATTTTTTGCATTAATATGGAAACACAGTTGATTTGTTGTATGGTTCTTATACTTTGCAACCTTATTACACTCACTTATTCTCATAGCTTTTTGATAAATTCTGTTAGATTTTCTACATAGACAATTATGCTTTTTTACATCTTCTTTTCCAATCTGGATGCCTTGTATTTCTTTTTCACAACTGTTACACTGACTAGAACCTAAAGTATAGTTTTAATTAGAACTGTTAGAGTGGATATCCTTGCCTTTTTTCTGATCTTAGGGGAAAAGCATTTAGTCTTTCACTATTATGAGGTTAACCATAATTTTTGCAGATGACCTTTATCAATTGAGCCAGAGTCGTCCTGTTCTTAGCGTGCTGAGAATTTTTGTTAGGAATAGCTATTTGATTTTGTCAGATGCTTTTTCTGCAAGTATTGAGATGATCATTTGGTTTTTCTTTTTTTTAAATCTCACAATATGATAAAAGACTTTGAATTTCAAAGAATAAAACAGCCCTGCATCCTTGCATTCCTAGAATAAATCATACTTGTTCATCAGGATGCATTATGCTGTTTTATATATAGTTGGGTTTCAGTTGCATTTAATGTTACTATTGATACAGTTGTGTTTGAGTCTTCCCTTCCATCTTGTTATTTGTTCCATCTGTACTTTGTTCCCTTTTCTTTTTCTGCCTTTTGGTGCAATTGCCCTCTTTTTATGATTCAACTTTACCTCCTTTATTGACTTATTAGCTGTAACTCTTGTTATTTTAATGATTGCTTTAATGTTTCTACCGTGCTGTCCCAGTCTACCTTGTCTACCTTCAAATACTATTCCATCATTTCACATGTAGTATAAGAATATTGCAATAATATACTTACCTTTTCCCCTTCTTTGTGCTATTGTGGTCATACATTTTATTTCTATATATCTTACAACCTCACAGTACATTGTTACTATTTACACTTTAATCAGTTATCTTGTATATATTATTTTTAAATATTTTCCTGCTTTTTTGCATTCCTGGTGACTTTTGATTGGATGTCAGATATAACTTTTACCTTGTTGGGTGCTGGATATTTTTGTATTCCTGTAAATATTCTTGAGTTTTGTTCTAGGACACAGTTTACTTTCTTGGAAACAGTTTGTTCCTTTAATGTCTTGCTTTCAAGCTTTTTTAGTTAGGTAGGACCAGAGCAGCATTTAATCTAGTGTTAATTTTGTTTCACTGTTGAAGCAAATCCCTTCTGAGTACTCTACCCTGCTTTTGAATTAATGAGGTTTTTTACTCTCGCTGGTGGGAATAGGCACTCTTCTGGACCATGCGAGCCTCAGAGGGTTATTATCCCCCTAGTCTCAAGTAATTTCTTTATACTTATGCACTGATCATTAAATACTCTGTTGAATGTTAGAGAGTGAACTTCTGCAGATCTCTGGAGTTCTCTGTGTAGTTATCTCTTCTCCAGTACTTATCCTACATCTCTATTTGTGTTGGCCTTCCTCAATTCCAAGTTTCATCTCCTCCACCCTGAGAGGCTCTGCCTGGTTTTCCACTCCATGTGCCATAGCCTGGAAACTCTTCAAACAGCAATCTGGGATGACATAGGCCTCATCTCATTTGTTTTCCATCTCTCAGGGATCACTGTCCTCTCTTGCATAATGTACAACATTTTGAGAATCATTGTTTCATATATTTTGTCCAGTTTTATAGTTGTTTCAGGCAAGAGGGTAAATCTGGTCTCTTCTACTCTATCTTGACTAGATATGGAAGTTCTCCAGACAGTGATGATATCATGTCACATTTGGGTTTCTGCAAGCAGTCAAACTGGGAGATGACATAGAGGTTGTAAGGGAGGCATAAGGATATATTATGAGATGGAGTAAGGTACAACAAATCTGAGTGAGACAAGTAGGTGTATCATGGTGGGATTTGGAGTATAGGATTGGTCCAAAGTAATTCTCCAGAACAGCCTAATTGTATAGGGACCACCTTTGATGGTATAGTTTCCAATCTCCATTGCCATGGTTCTGTCAATCATAATGACTCAGCCTTCTGTGTACCTGACAGAGTTAGGCCATGCAGGATACCAAAATGAATGATTTAAAAGTTTGCCTTAAAGGAACTTATTGTCTATTACAGGTGATACATAACTTTATACAAGATAGAAAATGGTAAATTTGATAATAGGTATATGGATAAAATCATATAAGAATTAAGAAGAAGACGACATTACTTACAAGAAAGAGAACTGACAGTAAGCACCAGGGATTGTACTTGGTGCTCTCTATTGTTTGGTTAAAGCAATTGGCATTTTGCAAAAAGTAAGTAGTTTCTTATTATTACAGCTAGGACTGGTAGTTAAGAGCATGTGCTCTGAAGTTGGACAGTTAAGATTTGAATCCCACTTCTCATTAATTAGCTGCGTAACTTTGGACAAATTACTTAAACTTCCTGTTCTTCATATTTTTTTTCTTCTGAAGAAATGGTAGTAGCTACATAACTGAATTATTATGAGGATTTAATGAGGTAACCTATGTTGCAATCTTAGAATCTGTAACATACCAATCAATATATGTACGTTTTTATAATATTAACAAAATTTTAAATCCTTAAAGGTAAGCATGATCCTTATTTATTATTTTTTTAAGTAAGCTCTACATCCATTGTGGAGCCCAACATGGGGCTTGAATTCATGACCCTGAGATCAAGACCTGAGCTGAAATCAAGATTTGGACACTCAACCCACTGAGCCACCCAGGTGCCCCATCCTTATTTTCAAGATGATGTATCTGTTAGGGAACATCTTTGGCTGCATGCAACAGAGACATGATTATGGTGGCTTAACCAAATAAAGAGGTCTTATTTTTTTATGAAACCAAGTCTGAAGGCAGTCTCACCAGGGCTGGTTCCATGTGTCCACCAGGAACCCAGCCTCCCTTAATCTTTTCATATAACCATGTCTAACATGTGGCTATCATCTATGTACTTGTTGCTTTTTTGTCCATGATGGTTGCTCCACTTCCAGCATTGATCAGAGTTTAGGCAGGAAGAATGGAGTGAGCAAAAGTCCTGTGCTGGGAGAGTGAGCCAAAGGTCTTTTTTAGGAGACCCATCAGCAACTTCCACTTTTATCTGATTGGTTAGAAGTGTTATATGACCACTCTACTTATAAGGGCTGCTAGGAAATGTAGTTCTTTTCAAATCTGGACACCACCCTGAGAGAAATTATATTTTAGTAAGACAAAATTGATTGACTATCATTTAGGCCACTAATGGTGTCTCCCACAAATGGGAGAACTGAAATTCAGAAATTGAAGTGCTTGAGGTTGTTAAACAACTATTAAGTGATAAAGTTAATAGTGGTAGCAATGTCTGGCAAATACCATTCCATATTCCTTTTGCCACACAGTCCACAAAACAAGTGATCTTTTCATTATAGGATATTTGAGTTGGATCTTTCATGACAGAACATAGACATCAGATTAAAATGCAGATGTATAGAATTCAAGGAGTAAGTAGAAGGAATTATATGGCTCATTTGGAGATACAAATATAAAGTTCACTTGGATGAGAACTTTTTTTTTTTAAAGATTTTATTTATTTATTCGGCACAGATAGAGACAGCCAGCAAGAGAGGGAACACAAGCAGGGGGAGTGGGAGAGGAAGAAGCAGGCTCATAGCAGAGGAGCCCGATGTGGGGCTCGATCCCACAACACCAGGATCACGCCCTGAGCCGAAGGCAGACGCTTAACCGCTGTGCCTCCCAGGCGCCTCCACTTGGATGAGAACTTTAAGATTCAATGAAGGAAGGAAGCTGGGGAAAAGACTGGTAAGATGAGAGAAAGCTTAAATGGTAGAAATTCTGGAAGGCCAGACTAAGAATTTTATATTTTGCTTAGTATGTGTACATTTAAAGTCTTATTGAAATGATCTGTTAAAGGAGCCCAATGAGTCAAAAAGCTTTTCTAGGGGCACCTGCGTGGCTCAGTCGATTGGGCATCTGGCTTCGGCTCAGGTCGTGATCCCAGGGTCCTGGGATGGAGCCCCACATCCAGCTCTTTACTCAGTGGGGAAACTGTTTCTCCCTCTCCCTCTGCCTGCTGGTCCCCCTGCTTGTGTGCTCTCTCTCTCTCTCTTACTCTCTGTCAAATAAATAAATAAAATCTTAAAAAAAAAAAAAAAGCTTTTCTAAAATCCGGATGAAACTTTAAATTTCACAGATTTCTGAAGGTAGGTTTAATGACCAAATGGAAGTGATAGAGTAATTTTTTGAATACCATAATAAAATTGTATAATAAATTTTTGGCCTTGACTATTGTATCTATAACTGCTTTAGAGAAACTGTTGGGTTTTTACATTTATATTCCACAAAGACACTCTAAAATCTTAAAGATGGACATTCATTCATTCAACAAAACAGACATATTTCCTGCCCTTTTGGACCTTACAATCCAGTACAGGGAGATAGATAATAAATAATAAACATAGTAAATAAGTATATGTAAACATACATATGTTTACCTGTAAGTATATGTACTTAAATGTATTATTGTATGTATACTGTATACTTCTACATTAGGTTAACAAGTGATATAGCATAAAAATGGAGCAGAGAAAGAGGGACATATGGAATTGGTATGGTAAGAGTTACAATTTTTAAATAAGGCAGCCAGAATGGGCCTCATTGAGAAGGTGCATGCAAGCAAATTCTTAAAGACAATAAGACAGTCATGCAGATACCATGCAAAGCAGGGCAAATAAGAGGGAACTAAAGGATTGGGCAGTATGCAGTATGCCTGAAGGTCAGCAACAAGGCTAATGTGAGTGAGCAAGGGAGAGAGCACTGGGAAATGAGAACAGAGAGAAAATATCGAGTCCAATCCTGTAGGGTCTTGTAATCCATCCTTTTACTCTGAGCAGAAACGGGAAGCTGTTGCCAAATTTTGAGCAGAAGAATGAAAGCATAATATGACTTACCCTTTGAAAGGATCATTTTTGGGATGCCTGGGTGGCTTAGTCGGTTGAGCAACCAACTCTTGATTTCCGCTCAGGTCGTAATCTCAGAGTCATGAGATCAAGCCCTGCAGGGGGCTCTGTGCTCAGAGTTGAGTCATCTCGAGTTTTTCTCTCTCCCTCTGCCTGTGTTCCTCCCCTCTTTCTCTTTCTCTTTCTCTAATAAATAAATAAATAAATAAATAATAAATAAATGGATCATTTTGGCCATTATGTTAAGAACAAACTTTATAGTTTATCTGTCTCTCCCTACTAGATTAAAACTGCAGGGGCAGGGATCTTTGTCTTTTTTGTTGTTGTTGTTGTTCATTGATATATGACAGTGGCAGATGCTTAGAAAATATTTTTGAATGGATGACCATCTAGATTTTAGATTTTAGAGTGTCCTTATAAAAAATAAATGGAAAACAAAGAGAGAAGGGAAATTTGTTGAGGAAATTGCTAGAGAAATATTTTTGAGCAGGAGAAAGGGGACTAAGTCAAGCCTAAGTAAAGGGCTTGACTTTAGATAGGACCATGGATACCTTATCTACGGATAGATGACAAGGCAGACTACATGGGTAAAGATGCTGGTAGGTGGGTACAAGTGAGAGTGTGGAAATTCTCTTGATTGCTTCAATTTTCTCAGTGAAATAAGCAGCAAGGCCTTCAGGTAACTGTGAAGATGGGTGTGTGGGGAAGCATGTTGAGGAGAAAAGCTAGTATGAAAGTAATTAGGCAAGGGAAATATAATATTAATGGGCCTACTTGATTAAGGGTTCATTTAAGGTTCATGTTCATAAATTGAAAATCAGATTAGTCAGCATGTTTGTGTATTTTTGTCCAATCATGATCAGCAGTGGCCGAGTATTTATTGAGAACCAGACACTGTTACCTGTTGGCTGTATGAAAGATAAATAAAACCTAATCCTAGCCCTATAGGGACTCACAGTATAGTGGCAGGCAGTTTTTTGTTTGTTTGTTTTTTTAAGATTCATTTATTTTAGAGAGCACATGTGCAGGGGGAGGGGTGAAGGGAGAGGGAGAGAATCTCAAGCAGACTCCCTGCTGAGCTGGGAGCCCTACATGGGACTGGATCTCACTACCCTGAGATCATGACCTGAGTGGAAATTAAGAGCCAGTCGCTTAACCAATTGAGCCACCTAGGCACCCCATGACAGTTTTTTAATCAACTAGTTATAAAATGGTGTGATAAGTACTTTCAATTCAAACAAAGGAAAAAGCATTATAAATCAAAGTTCCAGGCTAGCTAGCAATTCAGGTTATGGATGGAACAATACATTAGTCTAAGAAGGCAAAAGATTGTGAAAGAATCACTTCCAAACTCTCACCTCCCAGTGTCCAATCAAAAAGGTATTATGTATAAACTTTGTGTAATTCCAATCAGATCCTCCACCTTGCAACTCATTTTAAAATAGATCCCAGAACTCATAAATATTGCACCTCTGACTTCCCCTGTGAGATACTAAGACTATCCAGTTAGTATTCTCCCTTATTGCAATAAGCAAAAACTTCAGTTTTGCTTTATCAACAGGTTATTTTGGAGGTATTTTAAAGAAGCCAGCAGTTGACGGTCTTGGAGATCTTATCGAAATCTGGTAACCTTGGAAACAGCATGTTTTCTGAGGCCTTTTGAGCCTTCTGCACAGGGCCTCTCCAATGACAGTGGTGAGGTAAGTTCATGTTGGGTTTGAACTCTGATTTCTAATTTTTTCATCAAATACTCCAAATGCTAAGTTTAGCTTGTTTTGTTTAGCTTGAGAATGTTATCTAGGAATTAAACTCTTTTTAAAGAGTTGATTGATCAGGTTTGAAAAACTTATATTTGGTAGAAATCTGCATTATTACTGTCAATACTACTGTTTGTCCTTGTCATTTCTTCATTGTGCATCTATAAGAGGAAGTTCATAGGGATAAAGACGGGTGTAAACTTATAGGTTCGGAAGGTTTCTCTTCAGACTGCCATCCTTTGGAAAAAAATGTCTCAAGTCATCTATGAAAGTTTATGAGAATTTTGCCCACTCTTGCTTTGTTTTGTCCATGAAAGTCTGTTTCTTTTTAAGAGGGGGTCCCCAAGATTCAAGGTTCATATTTGGCTAAGAGTTGTCAGGCTCATAGGTTTATCTTTAGTTTGGTTCTGTAGCCATTCTTGACTGGATTCCCACACCTTAAATGTGTTTATGCTAGAATCAAAATGGGTCTTGTTTGCTTTCTAAATGATAGAAGAATTATTTGGAATTACAATTGGTTTTGGGGGGGCACTTCTGATAGAAACAACATTGTTCATTTGGGGATGCACTTTGAAGTGAAAAGAAATCAATATCCCAAACATACAGTTATCTACATTTTAAGGCAAGAGGAAAATTCTAAAATAAACTGAAGGGATTATGAAATTGCCTCCTTAAAAAATTCTTTGGCAAAGGCAAGAGAAAAATGTGAAAAATTTAGAACTGTCTTTTCTAAATCCTTTCAAATCACTATTTGAATATGATGTCCTTTCTTCTTCTATTCCACTTCCTCATGTTTTTCTATTTCCCTCTGTTCTCTCTCCTTCTGACTTTTCTCCTTTCCTTCAAAATACCCCATAAAGAGATAGTTTTATTACTCTAAAAGAGAAAGATCACTTTAATATAAGAAATAAACCTCTCCTTTTTATACTTAAAGTATTAACAATTACTGGCATTTTTTGTCATATAAATTAAATTGTCGGGGGGCCTGAATTAATGTTTAAACCAGCTGTAATGACTGACTCCCCCTCCCTCTCCCTCATCCTCTTGTGTGTGCATGTATGTTATGCATCTACACTTCCCTACATTTAAACTTTCCCCTTTCTTTAATTAAGGAGACATAATTAGTCTTTTATAATGATAATTTTGTATTTGACTTTAACTGGCTCCCTCTCATTTTTAATTTTTATTCCTCTTCTTTTCCCTCCCTAGGGAAACATTAAAGATTAATTGATGAAAACAATTATTCTGTCATTATGTACTCAATCTAGGAACATCTAATGAAGAATTTCTAAAATAAAAAAATCATTAAGCTGTGTTGTGTTTCTTTTTCTTCAAAATTGCTTTTAAGAGATATTTCTGGTTAAAACTACAAGAAAAGGGGCACCTGGGTGGTTCTGTCAGTTGAACGTCAACTCTTAATTTTGGCTCAGGTCATGATCTTAGGGTCAGGAGATAGAGCCCCATGTTGGGCTCCATGTTCAGCTCAGAGTCTGCTTGCCCCCCTCCCTTTGCTCCTTCCCATGCTCCCTCATGCTCCGCGCTCTCGTCTCTTGCTTAAATAAAAAATAAATAAATAAAATCTTTTAAAAAAAACTGCAAGAAAAGAAGAAAAAACCTTGATTCCAAGATGAAGGGTTTTGAAACAGGATTTAAAGAGTTTTTATAATTTCATTTATGAATACAAAGTTTATATATCATGCAGAAAATGTTCATAAAATATTCCTGATAGAGGAATCATTGGACAAATTTGAATGAGTTAATCATACTGGCTTAAAGGATTAAAAAACAATTATCTTCCTGACTTTAATGTCAGCACTATATGCTAGTTTATACAAGAAGATTGAACATCTCATAATTTAAACTTTATATATTTCTTGCATTGGTTTTATGAGACAAATTATTATCATTATTTCTACAAATTATGCTTACAAAAATTTGGAGTCATGATTAACTAGATAAAATTGTAATGATAGGTATCTTCTGAAAGTTTATCATCTTATTTCTATAATATCAAAATTCTTAAGAACTTTATATTTGGGGCCAATGGGTTGCTCAGTCAGTTAAGCGTCTGCCTTCAGCTCAGGTCATGATCCCAGGATCCTGGAATCAAGCCCCATCTTGGGGCTCCCTGCTCAGTGGGGAGTCTGCCCCTCCCCCCTGCTTGTGCACTCTCTCTCTCAAATAAATAAAATCTTTTTAAAAAAGAATTTTATATTTAACTAAAATAGTTATTTCTAGTTCCTTAGCTAATTTAAAGACCTTAGACAAAGGTTAAACTGAGTTAATTAATACATAATCTTTGAATATTTGGACAAAATCTAAAGGAAAAAATGAGTAACATTGGTCACTAGTTTTATTTTACTGCTATTCTTATATGTTTAAAAATAGATATAGATTGGGGCTCCTGGCTGGCTTAGTTGGTAGAGCATGTTACTCTTGACCTCAGTGTTGTGAGTTTAAGCCCCACGTTGGGCCTAGAGCTTACATACAATACAATACAATACAATACAATACAATACAATACAATACAATACAATAATAAAATAAAATAAAATAATATAAAAAAATAGATAGAGATTTACAGGAAGTGAAAATGCTTTTGGATTTTTTTTTTTTTAAGTAGGCTCCATACCCAGTGTGGAGCTCAATGCGGGGCTTGAACTCATGACTTTGAGATCAAGACCTGAGCTGAGGTCAAGAGCTGGACACTTAACCAACTGAGCCACCCAGGCATCCCTGGATTTTGTTATATACATAGTCTCCTTAAAATTAATAAAGACAATATGACAAACATGCTCTTTGGAAAATAGCTAAACAATTCCTTATTTTCTGTCTTCTAGTTTTGCCTGGGGAGAAATAAAAGTTGGTTACCTAGGTTAAATGGAGCAAGTTAGACTATATTCTGTATAATTACAGAGAGATAGGAATATGTATGCAAAACCATGGTTTTGCATACACGGTTTGTATTGTTTGTTTCTTAAAAGAAATTGTTGCACTTGGTATGATACGTTGATAGAATGCTGAAGTGACCTTCTAAAAGCAGAGCTTCAGCATTAACTCAGAGGCAACATCCTGAGAGGATGGGTGCCATCCTTGAAGACGTAATATATGCCTTCCTTCAGAGAACTCTGTATGTTGCTGTGTTCCTGACAGGAAGAATACATGGGTCCAGTCACCAAGGGACAGAAGCAGGGGTAGCCCTGATGACGCTTCCCATCCTTTTGATTCTGGGCTCTGTAGGGTTGGAGGTTCTGGTCCCCAAAGAGAGCATACTCTTGCCAGGGGGAACACAAAGTTTTTATTTAACTATAAGATAAGGCTGCTGTCAGTGCACTTTGACGTCCCTGTATCCAGGCACCAAGAGGGAAGAAGAGTGGGTGATCAGCCCAGATCAGCAGGAGGACGTGGAGCAGGGGGACTGCAGGTGGAACCCAGATGATTCATTGGGGTACATTTTGGTGTTTCCATGCCCCATTGTAACTGTGAATGGATGCATGCAGCAGTGTCAGGATAAGAATATGATTGCTCGGGCTCCTCAGGAATGAAGATTTGAGTCATACTGATGTGAGAAACAAAGGCAAAAGAAAATTTGAATTTCCTTACTACTTACAGCCCATTGACAAGTCCTTGAAACAGGCGGAGTGACATTCCTATAGGAACTCAGCTGCCTCCATGTTAATACTTTGCTAAGGGCAAAAGGCAATCTTAGCCTGACCCTCAGGATCCTGTAAGTCTCCTTTAACATATAAAAATTCCTTTGGAAGCTTCCTTTATCTCTACACCCCAAGATATATGTTGGCAGATATACATCTGAACAGTCTCATGACTAAGGTTTTATTGGACAGTAATAGATGACCTTTTCCTAACAACAGCTAGCCCCCTCAAGGCCCTGGAAACCTTGTTTCCAAAATTTCTTAGGTACTTAAACTATCCCTAACCCCCTCCCAACTTGAAAGTATATAATTGCCACTCCTCATGACCCCAGTGCAGCTCTTTCTGCCCACAGGTCCTGTCCCTGTGCTTTAATAAAACCACCTTTTTGCACCAAAGACATCCGAAGAATTCTTTCTTGGCCGTCGGCCCCGAACCCCAACATCTTTTCTACATCAATACCACCAGTAAGCCTCCAAGACCTGATCAGGTAACAGCTGAGGGTGATTATAGTTATTAGAATAACTACTGGAAGTGGGAGAGCATGAATACCAGTTGGAACTCCAAATATCAACTAGAGTGTCAGAGGTTCCTTCTGAGTTTTTCCTCAGAAAGATGGACCCAGAAGAACCACGGAACACCCACACTCTGACCTGCGGGAAGAGAGAAATCTGTGCAGCACAAGAGGTAGGCCATGGCAGCTATGAAAATGAGCCGCTCAGAGCTCCTGCTGCAGGTGGAGTAATTGACAAATGGTCCCAGGTGCTATGTTCTGGATCTACCATGGTGCTTGAACAGAAGCTGTGCTTCCCACAGGCTGGTCCCAGACAACAGCTGAGACAGCAAAAGTACGAAGATGGTCCCATTCCTGTGAGAAGGAGGCCTCTTTGACTTGAGATTTCCCCATCAGCCTTGCAGACTTACTCAATACTAATGAGACCCTTCCATTGAAGAACTGAAGTTAGATTCTGCCCACCCCCCCAAACCTCATAAATATCTCACCTTTGCCCTTCCTCCTCAGACACTGCAAAGATCTGTCAAGGTAGTATTCTCCTTACTGCAATAAGCAAAAAACTTAGTTTTGCTTTATCAACAGGTTATTGTAGTGGTATTTTTATGGAGATAGCATTCAACAGATGAAAGGGAACTAACATTCAAAAAGCAGAGGGAAGAGCCTCACAGGTAGGAGGCACAGTAAATGCAAAGGCCTTGAGGTGGAAAAAAGGTATTAAAGGACAGAAAGGCCAGTGTGGTTTTAGCTTAGAAGCAATAGAGAAGGTGGTATGAGATAAGGTCAGAAAAGTACAGAGGCCTTGGAGTCCATGGTAATTGTAGTATCAGTTTCATTCTGAGTAAAACAAAACCCATTAGAGGATTTTTATTTTGGGAGTGGTATACCTGGGTTTCTATGTTGTAGAAGAATGTGTTATAGAGGGACATGAATGGAAATGGGGCCAGCAATTAGGTTATTGGAACGGCACAGGTGAGAGCTTAGGTGATTTGGAATCTAAAGTGATAGTGAGAGGCAAAGCAAAATAGACAAATTCAGGATATATTTTGCAGATAGAATCATCAGGACTTGCTGACCGGTTGGTTGTTGGGGAGGACATGCGGGAATGTGTGTGAAGGAAGGGAAAGAATAAAGAATGACTCCAGCCAAGGTTTTAGCCTTGAGGAACTGTGTGAATGGTAGGGAATTTTACTGAGTTGAGGAAAACTGAGGGGAGGAGTAGATTCAGAAGAGAAAAGCAAGAGCTCGTTTTTGAACCTGGTTGGTTTTGACTTCCAAATGGAAATGTTAAGTAGACACTTAGAGTTGTAAATCTAGAGGTCAGGATTGGAGATAAACATTTTTTGTGATCTATCAACATATGGATGGTAATGAGAAACTAGAGAACAGAGAGATCACCTGAGGGAAAAAATGCAGGTAAAGAAGAGAAGAATGCCTGGGATCTAGCCCTGAGGCCCTCCATCATTCAGGTTAGCTAGAGCAGGAAATAATACATCTAAGAAGCTAAAGGGAACACCAAGAATGTTTATAACTGGTAAATTGAGTCCACTTTGGAACCTGTGAGGAAATGTTGGGGCAGGGAGTATCTCAGATTAGATTTGTTGCTAATTAAAGCAGTCTCTTCAGTCCCTTAGTTAACAAATACATATTCAGTGTATACAGTGTATTGTAACAGAGGTGTCCAAGAGACATTACAATATAAGGTGGTAAGTCCAGTCTGAATGGCCCTTAATAAACCATGTTTATCTATAATGCTCCCCCACAAGTGAGGCATATCAGATTTTTACACTTGATTATAAAAATATTTCAGAAAACTCTTTTGCTTTCTAGTCTTTCTTTCTTTTTCTAAAGATTTTATTTATGAGAGAGAGAGTACACAAGGCAGGGAGGGGCAGAGGGAGAGGGAGAAGCGGGCTTCCCTCTGACCCCAAGATCATGACCATGACCGGAAGGCAGACACTCAACCAACTGAGCCACCCAAGTGCCCATTTTCTAGTCTTTTTAAACCAACTACTTTGAACTCTCAATTTTTATCTTTTTTAGACATTATTCAATTTTTAATTTAATAAACATTAAACTTTTTTACTTATTTTGCTTTACCTAAAATTTGGTTAGGTGGCAGTTACAAATTATGCCTTTAAAAAGATGAGTAGAATTATATAAATATATTAACTATCTTAAGAAGACCCTTCCTCTCTTTTCATGTTCGATTAGCATTTGAAAATACATTGTTATGCTTTGATATTCTTCAAGAAGAATTTAACCAAAGGATACAGGAAAGAACAAAACAACATCTAGCTTGTAGTAGCTATAAAACAGTTTGTGGCTTTCAGAGTAACAGACTTCTGCGTCAGTTGCATAATAGTGATTATTTATTCATTGAGTCTTTTTATTTCCATGGAAACACTGAGATCATTTTAATTTTTAATTACACTAGAGTTTACAGTTCCATAGATTTTAACTCTGTAGTAGCAAGTACAGAAGCTAGAGCTTTACTCATTTCCACTTTAAAAAATATAAAGGAGGAAGAGTGGGTTTAAAATGATCATGAATTTCATTTAGTTACAACCTTTAGCTGTATAATTTCTCCTAAACCTGCCCTGAAATTTTATGTCCAATTAATTCTTCAATTTTTGTGTATACCCTTTGGCTGAAAGTATTTTCACAGGAAATAACTGCAGTGTGAAATTCAGCAACGGGTGCTGTTCAGTAGTTTGTGAGATATCTGAAGTTGTTGTGAAGTAGTAGGAGCAGAGGACTAGATCTGCCACTTACTCAGTTGAATTATCTTAGGTGAATCACTTCATTTCTCTGGCCCTTGATTTCTTCCTCTGCAACCTGAGGACTGAAGTTGAATGATGGAATTCAGTGGTCCTCTGAAATAGCTTGGCCGTGTGGTGCCAGGACTTGTGGCAACTATCCACATGGGCCTTACAAATATGTTGATAATATGACAGGAGTATTTGTCAACAGGGACTGGATGCAGAACAGTAATAAAAAGCTATTAAGTGGAACAACTTGTTCACTAAGTGGGTCTGGTGAAGATTTTATAGGTAGGAAATCTTTTTTTTTTTTTTAACCCCCTTTCCGTATCATTAAATTTTCTGATATATAAGTTTTACAGGTTCGGTTCCTATTTGATCAAGGTAATTTTCAGAGTGCAAATGTTGTTGTAGTCGTTCTATTTTATTGCTAGTTGTTAATCTCTTACTGTGCCTAATCTATAAGTTAAAATTTATCATAGGTATGTATAGGAAAAAACAGCATGTGTAGGGTTTAGTATTATCCATGGTTTCAGGCATCCACTGAGGTTCTCAGAACATTTCTCCCATGGATAAGAGAGGACTACTGTAATTGGTCTTCTATAAACATAATTTGGACCATATGCAGTTATAACTCCTGCTTTCTAAAAAAATGAACATTACATTGTATTGAAGGTTTTTTCAAAATTATTTTTAATTGGTGCATAATATTGCATAACATGTTTTTCACATCTATTTTATTCATCCCCAGATTGTTGAACATTTAAATATTTTCAATATTATTAATGCCAAATGTTTTTTGTATAAAAGTCATTGTTTGCATCTCTGCCTGCTATGTTTTTTGTTTGGGTTCCCACATATAAAATAACTGTTTAAAACATAAGCAGGGGCACCTGGGTGGCTCAGTCGTTAAGCATCTGCCTTTGGCCCAGGGCATGATCCCAGGTTCTGGGATCGAGCCCCACATCGGGCTCCCTGCTCCTTTGGGAGCCTGCTTCTTCTCCCACTCCCTCTGCTTGTGTTCCCTCTCTCACTGGCTGTCTCTATCTCTGTCAAATAAATAAATAAAATCTTAAAAAAAAAATAAAAGCATAAGCATTTTTACTCTTGGTAATATTATCAATTTTTTTTCTATGTTATATTGTTTGTCTCAAAGTAATTTTTGATTGTGCATTTAATCACATCCTCATGAGATTTAAATATGGTAATTTAAAGACTTTCTAATTTTAAGTACCTTACTTTTGTTGAAATTAACATTTTTTTTTTAGTGAGCTGTTTTTCATATATATTTTTTATGTGAAATACAATATTTTCACTGGCCCATTTTTACATTGCAATTCAGTTAAAAAATCAGTTTCTGTTGGCCTTGTATTTTTTAAAAATGCTAAAAAACATTTCTTTTTTATTTTTCATTTTTAAATATATTTTTTTAGATCTTTGAATCATCTGATTTATTAAAATCAATGAAAAACATTTAGGGGAAAGCAAAAGAGAGATGGGGAAAGCTAACTCCCTTAGGATGAGGTGTATATCAGTGAAAGAACTGCCCAATGTGAATCCTGTGTTATGTTATGCTCATAAATCCTATCTTTCTCTCTTTAGTCCTTTGTTTATTTTTTAAAAACATGTTTATGGGATCATTGTTTTTCTTTTATTACTTGAGTAGATCTCTGGTTGTAAAAGATTCAAATATGGAAATACACGTAGGAAATTACTTCCTCCCTGACACACTTCCTTATAGATAACCATTATCAACAGCATTTTAGAATACAGTATTCCTATACTTATTCTATTAATATGTACATATCTCCATATTCTTTCAATATGTATATATAAATATACATGGATATATATATATATATAAATGTAAACGTATCATATAATACCAACTATTCAGAATCTTAGTTTCTTTACCTAATAGTATATCTTCAAGAGCTTTCTTTTTCTCCCTACAATGTAAGAAGCATCCTTTCCCTCATTATACATAGGACACATGATCATAATTAAAAATTTGATTAAGATATGAAAGATGTTTTTAAAATAATAAAAATCACCTGAAATCAGTCCAGAGATAACCACCATTAATATTTTGGCAACCATTCTTTCATGCATCTCTTAATATATCTTATGTAATTAATGTTTATTCTGATACCAGCTGGTATACTGCAATTCAGTTCTGGCATTAATCACCCAAAGTTAGCACAGACCACGCAAAATTTAAAGGCATGGTCTCCAACAAGACTGCCCCTACTTCAGACACCAGTCAAAAGTCAGGTCCCCAGGCCACCTGCCTGTCCAGCTGCCTACAAATCTGGGACAATCCCATGACCTTTGAAGGTTTGATAATTTGCTGGAATGACTCAGAACTATACTTAACAATTACAGTTTATTAGAAGGTTACAAGACAGAAACAGCCTAATAAGAGACATTTAAGGTGAGGTCTGGAAGAGTCCTGAATGCAGAGGTTCCCTTCCTTTTCCTCATGGAATCAGGGCACTTCGCCCTCCCATCATATCAATGTGCTCATCAACCAGGAAGGATCACTGAGCTTCATGACCGGAGCTTTTATTGGAGTTAATTACATAGATAAAATTGATTAAATCATTGGTCTGTGATGGAACTCATTCTCCAGCCCCCTCCTTTTCCCAGAGGTCAGGAGGTTGGGTTGATACCATGTGACGCAAAGCCCCAACCTTCTAATTGCATGGTTGGTCTTTCAGGCATGATCAGCTATCCTGAACTATCCTGAAGCTATCTAGGGCCCACCATGAGTAACATCATTTGCATGAATTCAGATGTGATCCAAAGGGCTCATGAATAATAGAGACATTCCTTTTACTTGGAAAATTCTAGAAACTTAGTTCACTCCCAGGAACCAAAGACAAAGGTGAGTTAAATTCTTTATTATACAGAAGTGTCATTGTTTTTTATTGTACCTGCCTATTTTTGTCTCTGATTTCTTACTGTGTGTCTGTATGTTAGTTCTATCTCATTTTTTCCCCAAGGCATGTGGAACAATAACATGTTTTATATATTAAATGTATTAACTCTGTCTATAAATAGTTCCTTTCCCCTTTTTCTAGTTTGCCCTTTAATTTGGTAATTAAAATGCTTAGTCCTATGCTTAGTCCTTCTCCTTTAAACAGCAAATAAATATTTATCTAAAATTTCTTACAGCTTTTAAGTCTTTTTTCCCCATATATTGAACTTATTTTGGTATAGAGTGCAAGTAAAGTTTAAATGTTTTTTTTTTTAAAGTAACCAATTGTCCCAACACAGTGAAATGAATTTTCATTTTTCAGATTCATCCTTGCAAGGAATGGATGAGTTGTAAGGAATTAGGGGTTTGATATGTTATAAGGAAGGTATTATTATCCCCATTTTTTAGATGAAGACCCTGAGATTCAAAGTGTTTAAATAATTTTCCCCAGTTTATCTGAATCTAAAGCCTAAAAAACACATTTTTTAAATAGATTTTTTTGAAAAGGGCATTTAATAAATAGCCAACATTGGAGTCACACGTAAGTACCAAATGACTTAGTGGGTACCTAAGATTATAAAATAATTTGTTCTGATATGAAGATTGAAAATTAAGCAGAACATAGGTGAAATTCTAGTCATGACAGTGGAAAATTACATTAAGTATAAATCTGGATCCCTAAACACAAAATAAATTTCATTGTGTTGATCAATTTAAATTAATACTCTACTTGCTACTGAATCATACAGAAATTACCAAAAATGTTCACTAAATTTTGGGAGTATGTCTATAATGGTTCAACTGGAAAGTTTTGTGATGCACATGTTAAGAAAATCCATGTTAAGATGTCCAAAGGGGAATATGAAAGAGATAGCAATCTGCCTGAGCAGCTCAAATACAGAGACTCCTGCATTATAGAGGACTATTCAAAGACACATGCTATACATTAAGATAGAAAGTGATTAAATCCCAAATTGAAGGTCACAAGAGATGTTGATTCGTGATCAAGTGACCTCACAAAAGCAATTCCTTGTACTGTATTTAAGGGTGAACAGCACAGATTCATTTGTTTAATGATGGTAATGATGGGTAATGAGTTTTAGGAGGGCCAGATAGTTGGTAAAAACAGTTTAGTGGGAAAGTATTCCTTCTTTTTTTCTCTTCTTAAGTCTGTGTTAGGGCACACTGAGAAACATTTATACTTAAAAACAGAATGGTAAACTGAAAAGAAGGAGGAAAATAATTCAGATTGCTGCAGATGAATAAAGTAGTTAAAATTTCATAGATACAAAGCAAGTGGAGAGGATGCCATTTTGTGAAATATTGCATCAGCATTCACTATATTTATATAGTAATACATATACTTTTTTTTTTTTTTAAGTAGCCTCTGTGCCCACAGTTGGACTTAAACTTGTGACCCTAAGATCAAGAGTCACATGCTCTATGGACTGAGCCAGCCAGGCACCCCATAATATATTTACTATTAAATATATTACTGCATACATTATGAAAATTGACTACTGCATACATTATAAAAATCTATTCTAGACTCTCACTTCCTATATTAATTTTCCCTTTAGATACTATTGTATTGGGTTAATGTTTTATAGTAATAATAATAATAACAATAAAAATAACACCTTGTGAAATGTATAGTTTGTAGAAAAACCCATAATATATACAATATCTCATTTGCTCTTTATATTTCCCTCATGAGATAGTGTTTGTTATTCACTTTATTTCTAAGTATTTTCACATTGCTTAACTTCACAAAATTTCTGTGTTAGAACCAAGTAATCATTTCTTATTTTATTGCCGTGGACACTAAATAATAGGGAATAAGTGACATGTTTATTACATGTGAAGTCATTTGGAGCTGAAATTATTTAGACATAATCATTTGGAAGTAGTCTTCTTATACTTAGCTGAGTAATTTTAAAATTTGAGATTAGATAAGCCACAACTATTAAATCTTAGAATTTTTAAATTTCCTACTTTCTCTAGCTTTGCAATAATTCTGCTTACAATGCAGGACTGAAAGCATTTATTTTATAGAGAAAATGAGCAGAAATTAACAAAGTCACTTGTCATGAAACAGGAATTATATTCATTTATGAAGAATTGTGTAGACCTTGTATGTAGATATAAAATTAAGTGCACAGCGAATGATAATATAGTCATTTGTTCTTTCAGTAATGTATATCAGCTTACAATGCAAGCCCTAATGTTTCAAAGGTCATTTAAAAGGAGAAATATTGGGGCACCTGGTGGCTCAGTCGGTTAAGTGTCTGACTCTTGGTTTTGCTCAGGTAATGATCTCAGGGTTCATGCTCCGAGTTTGCTAGAGATTCTCTCCCTCTCCCCCTCCCTCCTCTTCTGTACCCCCCACCCCCACCTTCTCCTTGCATTCTCCCCCTCCCTCTCTCTCTAAAACAAATAAAATCTTTTTTTAAAAAAATCTCCTTTAAAAAGAGAAATAAAAGGAAAAATAGTATAACGATTTGCTACCAGCATCATGCGCTTTCTTTTTCACTTGTCTGCCCTATTCTTCTCCACGTTACACAGCATTCAGACTATAAGTAATGGTGGAACATAAAGCCATTGTTTATTTTGTTGGAGTAGGCAGTTAATTAGGTTCTAGCAGGAGGCCTAGAGGCCACCAAAGAAGTCATGGCCAGCTATCTGGAAACTCAGAGCCTGTCCTAGCAGCACTTCACAAGAAGCCAGATCAGACAAGACAAATCCAAGATGGCAGGGGCCGTGACAGGAAACCCCTGACCAACTAAGGAGGAAAAGGCTCCAAACCTTGCTTCCAAGAAATCCTTGCCCTGAGTAATGAATATGCCACCCCCTGGTTAACAACTGTCACTAAAATGGAAACCCATACCCAAGAGTCACAGCTCCCATGCTTGTTCTTTCTTTTTCATTCTCACTCTCACTGTCTTTATTTTAATTCTAGTAGAGTTAACATATAGGGTTATATTATTTTCAGGTGTACAATGCAGTGATTGAACAATTCTATACATAACTCAGTGCTCATCATGATAAATGTACTCTTTAATCCTCGTCACCTATTTCACCCATCCCCCTGCCTTCCTCCCCTCTGGCAACCACCATTTTCTTCTCTATATTTAACAGTCTGTTTCTTGGTTTGTCTCTCTTTCTCTTTTTTCCCCTTTGTTTGATTTGTTTCTTAAATTTCACATATGAGTGAAATCATACAGTATTTGTCTTTCTCTGACTTATTTTGGTTAGCCTTATACTCTCTAGCTCCATCTATGTTGTTGCAAATGGCAAGATTTCATTCTTTTTAATGACTGACATTCCATTATATATCTATATCTATCTATCTATCTATCTATCTATCTATCTATCTATCTATCGCATCTGTTGATGGACATCTGGGCTCTTTCCATATTTTGGCTGTTGTAGACATTGCTGCTATAAACATTGGGGTGCTTGTATCCCTTCAAATCAGCATATTTTTTTTATCCTTTGGGTAAATACCTAGTAGTGTGATTGCTGGATTGTACAATAGTTCTATTTTTAACTGAGGAATTTCCATAGTGTTCTCCAGAATGGCTGCACCAGTTCGCATTCCCACCAGCCTTGCAAGAAGGATTCCCTTTCTCTGCATCCTTGCCAACACCTGTTGTTACTTGTACTATTGAATTTAGCCCTTCTGACAGGTGTGAAGTGATATCTCATTGTAGTTTTGATTTGCATTTTCCTGATGATGATTGATGTTGAGCATCTCTACATGTGTCTTTTGGCCATTTGTACATCTTCTTTGAAGACATGTCTGTTCTTGTCTTCTACCCATTTTTAATTGGCTTATTTTTTTTTTTTTAGTTGTTTAGTTGTGTAAGTTCTTTATATATTTTGGACACTAACCCTTTATTGGATATATTATTTGCTAATATTTTATCCTATTCTAAAGGTTTCCTTTTTATTTTGTTGACTGTTTCCTTTGCTGTGCAAAAAGAAACTCTTTATTTTGATGTAATCCTAACAGTTTTGTTTTGTTTGCTTTTGTTTCCCTTGTCTCAGGAGACGTATGTAGAAAGATGTTGCTATGGTTGATGTCAGAGAAATTCTAGGATTTTTATGGTTTCAGGTCTCATATTTAGGTCTTTAATCCACTTTGACTTTATTTTTGTCTATCATATAAGAAAGTGGTCCTGTTTCTTTCTTCTGCTTATAGCTGCCCAGTTTTCCCAACACCACTTGTTGAAGAGATTGTCCTTTCCCCATTGGATATCCTTTCCTACTTTGTCAAATATTCATTGACCATATAATTGTGGGTTTATTTCTGGGTTTTCTATTCTGTTCCATTGATCTATTTGTCTACTTGTGTGACAGTACCATGCTGTTTTGATTACTATAGCTTTGTAATGTAACTTGAAATCCAGAATTGTGATGCTTTGAGCTTTGGTTTTCTTTTTCAGAATTGCTTTGGCTATTCAAGGTCTTTTGTGGTTCTATACAAATTTTAGGATTGTTCATCCTAGTTCTGTGAAAAATGCTGTTGGTATTTTGATAGGAATGCTTTAAATCTGTAGATTGCCTTGGGTAGTAATAACATTTTAACAATATTTGTGCTTCCAATCTGTGAGCATGAATTGTCTTTCCATTTCTTTGTGTTATCTTCAATTTCTTTCATCAGTGTTTTATAGTTTTCGGAGTACAGGTCTTTCACCTCTGTTTAGGTTTATTCCTAGGTATCTTATTATTTTTGGTGTAATTGTAAATGGGATTGTTTTCTTAATTTCTCTTTCTGCTGCTTCGTTATTGGTGTATAGAAATGCAACAGATTTCTGTACACTGATTTTGTATCTTGCAATTTTACTGAGTTCGTTTATCAGTTCTAGTAGTTCTTTTGGTGGAGTCTTTGGAGTTTTCTATATATAGTATCATGTCATCTGCAATAGTGAATGTTTTACTTCTTCCTTAATGATTTGGATGCCTTTTATTTCTTTCTGTTGTCTGATGGCTGTGGCTAGGATTTCCAGTACTATTTTGAATAAAATGGTGAGAATGGACTTCTTTGTCTTGTTCCTAACCATAGGTGGAAAAGTTCTCAGTTTTTCCCCATTGAGTTTGATGTTAAGTGTGGGTTTTTCATATAAGGCCTTTATTATGTTGAGGTATATTCCTTCTAAAGCTACTTTGTTGAGGGTTTTTATCATGAATGGGTGTTATACTTTGTCAAATGCTTTTTCTGCATCTATTGAAGTGATTATGTGGTTTTTATCCTTTTTCTTATTGATGTACTGTCTCTCACTGATTTGTTTGGGAACATTGAACCATTGTTGCATCCCAGGAATAAATCCCACATGATCATGGTGAATGATTATTTTAATGTTTTGTTGGATTTGGTTTGCAGTATTTTGTTGAGGATTTTTATATCTGTGTTCACCGAAGATACTGCCCTGTAGTTCTCTTTTTTTTTTTTTTTTTTGTGGTGTCTTTATCTGATTTTGGTATCAGGGTGATATTGTACTCAGAGAATGAGTTTGGGAGTTTTCTTTCCTCTCTATTTTTTGCAATAGTTTGAGAAGAAGGGATATTAACTCTTCTTTAAATGTTTGGTAGAATTTGCTTGTGAAGCCATCTGGTCCTGGATTTTTGTTTTGGGTGAGTGTTTTTGATTACTGATTCAATTTCGTTGCTGGTAATCAGTGTGTTCAAATTTTCTATTTCTTCCTCATTCAGTTTTGGGAAGTTATGTTTCTAGAAATTAATCCATTTCTTCTAGGTTGTCCAGTTTGTTGGCATATGATTTTTCATAATATTTTCTCATAATTATTTATTTTTCCTTGGTGTCAGTTGTTATTTCGCCTTTCATTTGTGATTTTGTTCTCTCTCTCTCTCTCTTTCTCCCCTCTCTCAAGCTCTTCTGCTCTCACGTCTCAAGAGTGTACTTTCACTTTAATAAACGTTTCTGCTTGTGTTGCTCCTTTGCTGTCCTGTGTCTGTCCTTGAATTCTTTCTTGTGCTGAGAACAAGAACCTTCAGCAACATCTTTGGGATGGGCTGGGGTGAGACCCCTGGGCCTGGGGGTCTCCCAAGTTCACCCGGCAGCAATTTAACTTATATTTACTTTACCTGGTTCCAAAATAAGATAATAGATAACACTTATTGAGTGCCACATGCTTTATATTTATCAGTTAATCCTCACACCTGACCTGGGTATTATTATCCCAGTTTTATGGAAGAAAAATAAACAGGTAGGTTAAGTACCTTGCCCAAGATTATACATAGCTAGGAAGCCAAGAATCAAAGCTCTAAACCCAAGACTTTTTTACTCCAAAGTCTGTGTTATAATCAGATTTAACTCTAAATTAAACAATTCCTGAACTATCAAAATTTACCATATGGAAGAGTATACTTCCTGTAAACCTAGAGTCTGTAAATTAAAAGATAAGGGACTGTAAGATGTGCATTAATATATTAATGGGGGAACTGATATTTTTTCCAAAGTAGTATTAACACTTTAATTTTATTGGTAACCCACCTTGATCTTTGAAATCTCTTACCATAATATATTTAGTTAAAAAGATATTATAAAGATTTAATAAATAGAAGGACAGCCTTTAAGTTTTCTTTCTTTTTCTTTAATGTAAGTTCACACCCAACATGGGGCTCAAATTCACAACCCCAAAATCAAGAGTTGCATGCTCTACCTAGTGAGCCAGCCAGGCACAACTTTAAGGAACATTGGCACTGAACTACTACTGTCTTAGATTTTTGTAAACCAAAGAGTTCAAAGGATATTTAAGTTGGAAAGTAAGCATTACATTCTGTAATTCATACACATTTGAAACTATCTAGATTTCAGATCTTTTCTAGTTTGCCCAGAGTTTATGAGTGGATGTTGACTTTTGTCACATACCATGTCTTTTGAGATCACTATATAATTTTCCTCCTTTCGTCTGTTACATTGGTGAAATGCATAGATTTATTTTTTTAAGTTTTTATTTAATTACAGTTAGTTAAAATACAGCATTATATTAGTTTCAGGTGTACAATATAGTGATTCAACCCTTCCATACATCACCCTTTGTTCATTACCACAAGTGTACTCCTTAATCTCCATCATCTGTTTAACCCATCCCCCCACTTCTCCTGCCCTCTGGTAACCATCAGTTTGTTTTCTATATAAATTGATGTTTAAATGATACATGTCATACATATCTTCTGGTACACACACACACACATTTTCTCCAGCTATATAAAAGTAGTTGGATCATTGGATATACATATCTTTAGCTTTCCCAGATAGTGCCAAACTGATTTCTAAACTGATTGTACCCATGTATACTCTCACTAACAGTGTATGATAATTGCAGTTTCATATCTTTAACAGTACTTTTTGTTGTCAGACTTCCTAGTTTTTCAAAACTGATAAATATTTAGTGTTTTTTAAATTGTGGTTTTAATTTGCATTTCCTTAAGTGCAAATGAATTTGAGTACCTTTTCAATATTTGTTCACCATTTGTATTTCCCTTCCTGTGAATGGCCAATCCAAATATTTTACTCATTTAAAAGCTTAGTTTCTTCTCCTACTGGGTGTTTACCCCAAAGATGCAGACGTAGTGAAGAGAAGGGCCATATGCACCCCAATGTTCATAGCAGCATTGTCCACAATAGCTAAATCGTGGAAGGAGCCGAGATGCCCTTCAACAGATGACTGGATTAAGAAGCTGTGGTCCATATATACAATGGAATATTACTCAGCTATCAGAAAGAACGAATTCTCAACATTTGCTGCAACATGGACGGCACTGGAGGAGATAATGCTAAGTGAAATAAGTCAAGCAGAGAAAGACAATTATCATATGATTTCTCTCATCTATGGAACATAAGAACTAGGATGATTGGTAGGGGAAGAAAGGGATAAAGAAAGGGGGGGTAATCAGAAGGGGGAATGAAACATGAGAGACTATGGACTATGAGAAACAAACTAAGGGCCTCAGAGGGGAGGGGGGTGGGGGAATGGGATAGTCTGGTGATGGGTAGTAAGGAGGGCACGTATTGCATGGTGCACTGGGTGTTATATGCAACTAATGAATCATCGAACTTTACATCGGAAACCGGGGATGTACTGTATGGTGACTAACATAATATAATAAAAAATCATTAAAACAAAAAAAAGCTTAGTTTCTTCTCAAGAAACAAGAAAGTTCTTAAATACACAACCTAACATTACACCTAAAGGAGCTAGAGAAAGAACAGCAAATAAAGCCTAAACCCAGCAGGAGAAGAGAATTAATAAAGATTAGAACAGAAATCAATGAAATAGAAACCAAAAGAACGGTAGAACAGATCAACAAAACTAGCTGCTTGTTCTTTAAAAGAATTAATAAGATCGATAAACCCCCGACCAGACTTATCAAAAAGAAAACAGAAAGAGCCCAAATAAATAAAATCATGAATGAAAGAGGAGAGATCACAACCAACCCCAAAGAAATACAAACAATTATAAGAACATATTATGAGCAACCATATGCCAACAAATTAGGCAATCTGGAAGAAATGGATGCATTCCTAGAAGTGTATGATCTACCAAAACTGAAACAGGAAGAAATAGAAAACCTGAGCAGACCCACAGCCAGCAAGGAAATTGAAATAGTAATCAAAAATCTCCCAAAAAACAAGAGTCCAGGGCCAGATGGCTTCCCAGGGGAATTCTACCAAACATTTAAAGAAGAATTAATACCCATTCTTCTGAAGTGATTTCAAAAAAAAAAGAAAAGAAAAGAAAAAAGAAAAGAAAACAAAAGAAAGGGAAGGGAAGGAAAACTTCCAAACTCTTTCTATGAGGCCAGCATTACCTTCATCCCAAAACCAAAGAAACACCCCACCAAAAAGGAGAACTACAGACCAAAATCCCTGATGAACATGGATGCAAAAATTCTCACCAAGATACTAGCCAATAGAATTCAACAGTATATTAAAAGGATTATTCACCATGACCAGGTGGGATTTATTCCAGGGCTGCAAGGGTGGTTCAACATCTGCAAATCAGTCAGTGTGACACACTACGTTAATAAAAGAAAGGACAAGAATGATATGATCCTCTCAATGCAGAAAAAACATTTGACAAAGTACAGCATCCTTTCTTGATTAAAACTCTTCACAGTATAGGGATAGAAGGAATATACCTCAAGATCATAAGTGCCATATACGAAAAGCCCACAGCAAATATCATCTCATGAGGAAAAACTGAGAGCTTTTCCCCTAAGGTCAGGAACAGGACAGGAATGTCCACTCTCACCACTGTTGTTCAGCATAGTGTTAGAAGTCCTAGCCTCAGCTATCAGACAACAAAAAGAAATAAAAGGCATCCGAGTCGACAAAGAAGTTGTCAAACTCTCACTTGTCGTGGATGACAAACTCTCACTCTTCCACTCTATGTGAAAAACCCGAAAGACCCACCCCCAAATTGCTAGAACTCATACATGGAGTCAGCAAAGTGTCAGGATATAAAATCAATGCACAGAAATCAATTGCATTTCTATACACTAACAATGAGATAGAAGAAAGAGAAATTAAGGAGTCAGTCCCATTTACGATTGCACCCAAAACCATGAGATGCCTAGGAATAAACCTAACCAAAGAGGCAAAGGATATGTCCTCAGAAAACTATAGAACACTCATGAAAGAAATTGAGGAAGACACAAAGAAATGGAAAAACATTCCATGCTCATGGATTGAAGAACAAATACCACTAAATGTAGGTAGCATAGGCTACCTAGAGCAATCTATACTTTCAATGCAATCCCTATCAAAATATCATCCACTTTTTTTCACAGAGCTGGACAAATAATCCTAAAATTTGTATGGAACCAGAAAAGACCCCAAATAGCCAAGGGAATGTTGAAAAAGAAAACCAAAGTTGGTGGCATCACAACTCCAGACTTCAAGCTGTATTTCAAAGCTGTAATCATCAAGACAGTATGGTGGTGGCACAAAAACAGACACATTAGATCAATGGAACAGAATAGAGAACCCAGAAATGGACCCTCAACTCTATGGTCAACTAATCTTTGACAAAGCAGGAAAGAATATCCAACGGGAAAAAGACAGTCTCTTCAACAAATTGTGTTGGGAAAATTGGACAGCCACATGCAGAAGAATGAAGCTGGACTATTTCCATAGCAACTACTTACTAGACACATCTCCTGAGGCAAGCGAAACAAAAACAAAAATAAACTATTGAGATTTCATCAAGATAAAACTTCTGGGCAGCAAAGGAAACAGTCAACAAAACCATAAGACAACCAACAGAATGGGAGAAGATATTTGCAAATGTCTTATCAGATAAAGGACTAGTAGCCCAAATCTATAAAAAATTTATCAAACTTAACACCCAAAGAACAACTAATCCAATCAAGAAATGGGCAGAAGACATGAACAGACATTTCTCCAAAGAAGACATACAAAGGGCCAACAGACATATGAAAAAGTGCTCAACATCACTTGGCATCAGGGAAATACAAATCAAAACCACAATGAGATACCACCTCACACCAGTCAGAATGGCTAAAATTAACATGTCAGGAAACGACAGATGTTGGCGAGGATGCAGAGTAAGGGGACCCTCCTACACTGTTGGTGGGAATGCAAGCTGGTGCAGCTACTCTGGAAAACAGTATGGAGGTTTCTGAAAAAGTTGAAAATAGAGCTACCCTACAACCCAGCAATTGCACTACTAGGTATTTACTCCAAAGATACAAAGGTAGTGATCTGAAGGGGCACCTGCACCCCAATGTTTATAGCAGCAATGTCCACAATAGCTAAACTATGGAAAGATTTTAGATAATTGGATTGACAGATGAATGGATAAAGATGTGGTATATATATGTACAATGGAATACTACTCAGCCATCAAAAAATTGAAATCTTGCCATTTGCAACAAAATAGAACTAGAGCAAAATAAGTCAGTCAGAGAAATACAATTCTCATATGATCTCACTGATAAGTAGAATTTAAGAAACAAGGCAGAGGATAATAGGGGAAGAGAGGGATAAATAAAATTAGATAAAATCAGAGAGGGAGACAAGCCATAAGAGACTCTTAATCATAGAAAACAGACTGAGGGTTGCTGGAGGAGAGAGGGGTGGGGATTGGGGTAACTGGGTGATACACTATATGTTAATTTAATTTAAATAAGAAATAAAATCTTTTTAAAAAGTAAAAGAAAAACTTAGTTTCTATTACTTTTTTACTGGAATTCTATATATATTCCAAATAAGAGTGTTTTATTAAAAAATATGTGTTTCAAATATATTTTCACATTCAGGGTATCTTTTTGCTCTGTCTATGATGCTTTTGATGAATAGGCTTTTAAAATTTTAATGACGTTAACGTTATCAAATTTTTCCCTTATAGCTAGTGCTTTGTTTCTTTTTAAAGAAATCACTGTGAGGAAGTCTAAACTGGCTCATGCAGACAAACCGCATTTAACAGTTTTTTTATGTTGACAGTCCAGCTAAAGTTCCAAGCCAGCAGCCAGCATCTAGTTCTTGCCATGTAACTGAAGATGTCGCCAGATTATTTCAGCCCTCAGCCATTGAGTCATTCCCAACCTTTGAGTTTTCCAGCCGAAGCCCCAGACATGGTAGAACAGAGACTAGTTATCTCTTCTTTGCTCTGCCCACATCCCTCATCCATGGAATCTGTGAGTGCAATAAAATGGTTGTTTTATGCCACTAAGTTTTACTAAGTTTTTTAAAATGCATGGCATAATTATATTTTGTTTAAAAATATGCTTGCATCATTGAATAAATTTATAAAAATGGGGGAATATGCACACTGAGTTGTCATGATTGTCTCTGGATCATGCATATTTACAAATAATGACACGAAGTTGGCTAAAGGAAGAGAAATTTTACTCAAATTTAAAGATATCTGATGATCATTCCAAATATTTATTTTTTATTTAATTTGTTTAAACAAAAAACCAACAGTTCATCCATTTCTCCCACCCCTCAACCCCTGTCTCTGACAACGCCAGTCTGTCCTCTCTATGAACTTGGTTTTTATTTATTTAAAAAAATTTTTTTTAGATTCCACATATAAGAAAGATCATACAGTGTTTCTCTCTCTCTTATTTCACTGAGAATAATGCCTTTGAGGGGCATCACTAAGTTTTAAGATGGTTTATTATGTAAGAATTATAGAATAAAAAGACCATGAGAACCTTTTAGAAGAATGTTGTGATAGATGAAACTTAATAGTTTTTAGTCTCTGGAGATAATAAGAGAATCAAACAAACCATGTTCAGTCATGCTGATTATGCTGGGAACAGGGTAGTACGGCAGACTGCAAATTGTTCTCCCCAAACACATTTTCATAGTATTAGCTGGGCATATGGATTCTAGTGTTAAATGATATTTTCCAATATCCTTTCCAGCTGGACGTAGGTGTCAACTAAGATCTTGCTCATGGAATATGAGACGTGAGTGCAACTTCTATGTTATCTTAAAGGAACTGGCCCTTCATTTCCACTTTCTCTTCCTTCCTGTAAGCTTGTGAAAAAGGACAACATCCTGGGGGTTGAAAGAGCAATGAGAAGGAGAGAGCTAGGGTCCTTGAGTCTTTGTGGAATGGAGTTGCCCTATTACCTGGACAGTTTTCCTACTTTAAGACTGTTATAAGAGAAAGCTTAAAATTCATGTCTCATTTAATCCATTGCATTTTATATCTGTGTTACTTAGTTTACTTCCCCACCCACTCCTTAACTTAAACAGGTAGTTAAGAATAGAAATGGAGAAACAGAAAGATAATAGGATTCCCAGGAGTACAGCCTAGGAAGTTGGCAAGACTGGAAATTATCAAGACATCACTTTTTTTTTTTTTTTAAGATTTTATTTATTTATTTGACAGAGAGAGAGGCAGCGAGAGAGGGAACACAAGCAGGGGGAGTGGGAGAGGGAGAAGCAGGCTTCCCGCGGATCAGGGAGCCCGATGCGGGGCTCGATCCCAGAACCCTGGAATCATGACCTGAGTCGAAGGCAGACGCTTAATGACTGAGCCACCCAGGCGCCCCTCAAGACATCACTTTAAAGCAAAATCTGTAAAGAGGGGATCAGGAATCTAAAAGGGAAAGGAAGTTGAAGTCTTTAATCATATGCTGACTCAGCTGGTCAGTTACTGGTCACTCAGGTCTCTGGAATTTATAATCACATCTATAACCTCTATTGTTTTTTAATAGCTATTACAGCTGACTGATGAGAAATAAAATTTATAATGCATAAAATATCACACATAATGTCCTAGTTTGGCTTTTATAATTTCTTGCCTTTTTTCCATATCCTAGTCAAGTGGAATAACTACACCTCCCTCTTTCTTTAATGATAAACTGTACATTAGGTAAAGTTTACCGTTTTAACTATTTTTAAGTGTACAGTTCCTTACCATTCAGTACATTCGCACTGTTGTGCAACCATCACCACTATCCATCTCCAGAACTTTTTCATCATCTCTAACTTTAGCTCTATAACCATTAAATAACTCCCCATCCTACACCATCCTAAGTGGTTCTCTTTTTTTTGTGATAAAATAGTGAATAAAACATCAGAAAATCTTTAATGAGACTGAGTGGTAACTGCAAACAGTAAGAAGATATAATTAGGAAAGTAGACTTTTATATGCCATTTCTATTTGTGAAATTATTCAGATGAGGATATATTCTTTGCAGAGGCGGCTTGATTTCTCATCTGGAAACCTAAAAACTAAATTGAAAATTTTTTCTTTAATTTTCTATTCTCCCTCTTAATTTGTACTGAAACAAGCTTTTGTTTCATTCATACTTATTTCTTTAGGGCACTATTTTCCATCTGCTTATTCACAGCTGGAAACCATAATCTTCTGGATCTACTAATGTGTTTCACCATGATGAATCATGTGATAAACAAAAGCTAATGATCATTTTGGCAGGAAATAAATATGAGAATAATGCTCAGTAAACAAAGATCTTTCCCCTTAATTAAATCCATTATAATAAAATAGGAAAAGTGAAATACGTAAAAATATGTAACTTTTTTCGGAAATGTCTTCAAAAAACTGTGAAGCATTTCATGTTTTATTCATTGTTGAGTTGACTGCCTTTAATATGTGTCAAACTGTCCATTTAAGTAGAATCTACCCGATCTCAGATTTTTTTAAAGTGTTACCTTTTTGATTACTATTAAAATTTTATTTTAATATGGAAAAGTAAAGCCCAATGAGTCATAGTTCTCGGGCTTTCTTTTGACACTTTAGATCTCATAATCTTAATTCCAAATAAGCTGATGATTATTAATCCACTTTATTACCCAGACAGAAAAAATAAAAGCCAATAAATCAAATGAATATACAAATCAGAAGAATTATCCAAAAAACTGAAAACCAGTGCCAGATGTAGTTCCTAAGAACATTTATCTAGTCAGAAATATCACACTTTCTTTACTTTTACTGTGAAGAATGTAGGGAAAGAAAGTAATTGAGATGTATGGTTGTACCGCATACATGAGGTAGAGATTACACAGAGGTTTTTCTTTTCTTTTCTCTTTCCTTTCTTTTCCTTTTTTAAGATTTTGTTTTTAATTAATCTCTATACCCAAAGTGGGGCTCAAATTTAACAACCCTGAGATCAAGAGTCAGCCACGTAACCCTTATTTTCTTTTTAATTCTTACAGTATTTTATTGCTGTAAGAGAGAAATAATACTTGATACATAACAAGAGATCTCAAATATTGAATAACTTGAATTTGAATTAGAGCAATTGGATTTCAAAAAAGCTGCTTTCTTAGAAAAAGTAACCTCTCCCAGTCTCAAAATTTTCTTTTCTTCACATTTAAGTAAAAGGAAATAATAATTTAGAAAGAGAAAATGTTAATTTATAAGTAAGATTTTCCTGTAATTTCTTTTTTCTTCTTGATTAAAGATTTTTTTCCCCTCTACTGTACACTTTGGAAGTCTTAACTTTCAATTAACTTCCAGCCACCATAGAAAGTTCATTATACATGAAAGTGAAGTGGTTTTCTTTCATGTTTCAACTGAATTTGAATTACTGTATTCTGTGTGTTGGGAAGAGGGTAGGATTACATGTTGCCTTGGGAAAGATATCACAAGGTCTAGGACGACAAATATAATTTCAATCTTGTCAGGGCCTTGCTTTAGAACTCTCATTTCACACAAAATGAAATCTAAATCATTGAGCCAGTATTCAGGACCCACTGTGAGCTAGTTGCAACCTTTATGTTCCCAACCTCATCTCCTTCCTTCTTCTGCCCTAGTTAGACTGCTCAAGTAAATCATGGTCTCTTTAAAATTCAGAGAATTTCCTCAGGAGTTAATCCTATACCTAAGCATTCTCTTTTCAGACTTCTCTCTTTTTTTCTGGACACTCAAATTCTGGGATTCTTTCAAGGTCTAGCTCAGGTACCACTTCCTTCCTTAACTGTTGTAATCATTTGGTGATATCTCCCTGCACTTCTCTCCACTGAATGTCCCCACCCCTTTAAGAATTCTCTTTATTCTTTTTTTTTTTAAAGAATTTATTTATTCATTTGACAGAGAGACAGCCAGCCAGGGAGAGAGGGAACACAAGCAGGGGGAGTGGGAGAAGAAGAAGCAGGCTTCCAGCCGAGCGGGGAGCCCCATGTGGGGCTCGATCTGAGAACCCTGGGATCACTCTCTGAGCTGAAGGCAGACGCTTAACGACTGAGCCACCCAGGCACCCCCTCTTTATTCTTTTTATATTCCTTTCTCTGTCTTATGTTTCAGATCTGCCTCTTCAGTCCTGGGTGCTAAGTAGAAAATAACATGGGTGTAAAATTCAGATACAGCTAATTGGTATGAATTTTGCATTTCCCTTTTGCCAGCCTGCTGTGTGACCTTGTGCCAGTTAAACTTTCTGAACCACAGTTATCTAATCTGTAAAATGAAGAGAATTCCATTTGCTTTGCAATGTTAGTTTGAGAATTAGAGATAAAATATGTAAAGCACATTGTATTATGTACATAGTAAATGCTCAACAAACTCTTATGCATACTTGATTTTTGTCCCCATTCTAGTGGTAGCCACCAATAGGCAGCCCTGTTGAGTTAATTTGCACTATCAAGTTGGATCTACCTTGTCTCTTATGGGGATCCTGAAGGACATCTTTTATTTATTTTTTTTTAAGATTTATTTATTTGAGAGAGAGAGAGTGAAGACCTAGGAAGAGGGGTGGAGGGAGAGGGAGAGAAGCAAACTCCCCACTGAGCATGGAGCCTGACATGGGGCTCGATCTTACAACCCTGACACCCTGACCTGAGCAGAAATCAAGAATCAAAGACTTAACTGACTGAGCCACCCAGGCACCCCTGAAGGACATCTTATGTGATTAGGAAATCCTGGGAATCTGAGGTTTTCAGATGGGAATGATTTTGCCTCCAGTTTCGCCCCCAAGATATATGGCTTTGTCTGGGGACATTTTTGGTTGTTGCAGCTGGAAGATACTATTGGAATTTTGTGGGTAGAGGCTGGGGATGCTACTAAACAGTCTACAATGAGCAGGACAAAAAAAAATTAGTCCAGTCCAAAATGTCAATAGTGCTGAATTAACCTGCTTTAAACTCATCATCCTATGCACTCTGAAAAGGCAGCACAGTATAGTCAAAAAAGCCTAAGATTAAGGAGTTCTGGGTTCTAGTTCTAGGTCTGCACAAGTGGTGCATTGCAAGACAAGTCATTTAACTTATTCCTCTGTCCTCTGTGTTTCCTACTATGTAAATTAGCTCTAGAGCTGCACTGTCCAATATGGTAGTCATTAGCCACAGATGTGGCTACTTAACTTAAAATGAAATAAAACTAAGCAATTTCTTTCTCTATTGCACAAGTCACATTGCACTTGTTCAGTAGCAATGTATGGCTAATGGCTACTGCACTGACTGAACAACACAGATGTGGAACATTTCCATCATTGCAAAAATTTTTACTGAACAGTGCTGGTCTAGAGATTTGGTTACAGTCAGAATCAGGCCTTGATTTTTCAATATTTAAAATGGAGATAGCATGGAGATAACATGATCCCTAAGGTAACTTCCAGGTCTCTACTTTTTTGATTCTAATTTTTTAAAATTTTATTTTAAGTAAACTTTGTGCCACGTTTGGGGCTGAAACTCACAACCCTGAGGAGCGCCTGGGTGGCTCAGTCAGTTGAGTGTCCAACTCTTGGTTCAGGATCAGGCTGTGATCTCAGGGTCCTGGGATCAAGCCCTGCATTGGGCTCCATGCTTTGTGCAGAGTTTGTTTGTCCCTCTCCCTCTGCTCCTCCTTCTCCCCTTTCTCAAATAAATAAGATCTTTAAAAAAACCCTCACAGGCGTGCCTGGGTGGCTCAGTCGTGATCCCAGGGTTCTGGAATCGAGCCCCTCATCAGGCTCCCTGCTGCGCTGGGAGCCTGCTTCTTCCTCTCCCACTCCCCCTGCTTGTGTTCCCTCTCTTGCTGGCTGCCTCTCTCTCTGTCAAATAAATAAATAAAATCTTTAAAACAAAGCAAAACAAAACAAAAACCTCACAACCCTGAGATCAAGAGTCACATGCTCTGCCAACTGAGCTAGCCAGGCACCCCTAGTTTTGTGATTCTGAAGGAGAATACATAAAGTAATGTACCTTAATAAAAGAATTGTAAATGGGTGGCTAAGAAATTTTGGAAGCACATATTCTAATCAATGTCATCATAATCGGAGTATTTGTGTTAGCATGTCTGACACTGAAGCTTAAACAAGTTTATGGTACCTACTACAAAGGCATGGACTGGACTTCCAGTTTCTGGTTCAGCATGTAAAGATTTTCAAAGTCATCACTCCATCTTAACACCAAGTAAAATGCTAAACAAACTGAAAACTCAATTTTATTTAGCTTCATTAGAGATGTGAAGTCATAGGGCAAAATAGTACTCCCAAAATTGAAGAGACAGTGAATACAGAGAATTACAACTTACCAGAGCAGAAATCCTGAGCAGAATCTTTGATAGGGACACATACTGTGATGGGAAAACCTGAACTATAATTGATGAATTATATATATTGCTGGAGGCTCAAAGTGGACAAGTCTGAGCATTAAAAACTCTAGAGAGTCCCAGGCATGGGCAAGGGGCACAATTTCATGAGTTTTATTTCTAGGAGCTTGACTAAGTTCTCACAGTAAATATTGGAGAAAAATCCCCTCATGCTTCTGGTAGGGGAAGAGGAAAAGGAACCATTTTCAAATAACCAGAGTATTCTGTTTTTTTGTTTTTGTTTTTGTTTTTTTTAACAAGGCCTGGCATCAAGAGAAAGCTGTTTTACCAGAGCATGACTGATCAGGGGGTCAGGAAAATACACAACTCCAGCCCACTCTAGCCATCCTTTCCCATTTTAAGTGGCGGGGGTGGGGGGAAGCTGAGAAACACTCCTGAAGCTCACAATTCACAGGCACAGGCTCACTAAAAGACTGAGACCTAATCATAGTACTATAGAAAGCTTCCCTTATCCTAACATTTCACCACCTCACTACTGAAGGCCTATATATTGCAGTTCCTTTTACCTTGCACATCGTGTCTGATTATCAAAAACTTACAAGGCATACTAAAAGGCAAAAAAACCCAAAACAAAACAAAAAAAACCACAGCTTGAAGAGACAGAGCAAGCATCAGAACCAGACTCATATATGGCCGGGATGTTGAGAATTATCATACAGGGAATTTAAGACAATTATGATTAATATGCTAATGGCTGTAATAAAGTAAACGGCATGCAAGAAGAGAGGGATAGTGTAAACAGAGGGATGGAAATTCTGAGATTCAAAGAAATGGTACAGATCAAAAGCACTATAAAAAATGAAGAATGACTTTTATCAGTAGCCTGGACATGGCTGAGAAAACACTCTTTGGGTTTGAGGATAAGTTAATAGAAACTTCCAAAATGGAAACACAAACAGAAAAAAGACTGAAAAAATCAGAACAGAATAGCCAAGAACTGTGGGACAACTACAAAAAGTGTAACATGTGTAATGGGCACACCAGAGGGAAAAAAAAGAACGGAAGAAATATTTGAAGCAATAAAGACTGAGAATTTCCCCAAAGTAAGGACAGGCACCAAATCACAGATCCAGGAATCTGAGAGAACACCAAGCAGGATAAATGCCAAAAAAAGCTACACCTAGGCATATCATATTCAAATATTAGAATATCAAAGGTATCAAAGATAGAGAAAAATCTTTTTTTTTAAAGATTTTATTTATTTGTCAGACAGAGAGAGGGAACACAAGCAGAGGGAGCAGCAGGCAGAGGGAGAAGCAGGCTCCCTGTTGAGCAAGGAGCCTGATGCAGAACTTGATCCCAGGACCCTGGGATCATGACCTGAGTTGAAGCCAAATGCTTAACTGACTGAGCCACCCAGGAATCCTGAAGATAGAGAAAAATCTTGAAAGGAGCCAGACAGGGAAATGTATCTATTTATAGAGGAGCAAAGATAAAAATTATGTCTGACTGCTTTTCAGAAAAAGAGAGTGGAGTGAAATATTTAAAGTACTGAGAGAAAAAACACCAACCTAGAATTCTGTACCTTGTGAAATTATCTTTCAGAAGTGAAGGGGATGGAAATAAAGACTTTCTTAGACAAAATAAATACATAAATAACAAAAAATTAAGGGAAATTCTTGCCTTGCAAGAAATATTAGAAGTTCTTCAGAGGGGCACCGGGGTGGCTCAGTTGGTTAAGTGTCTGACTCTTGATTTTGGCTTAGGTCATGATCTCAGGGTTGTTAGACTGAGCCCCATGTCAGGTTCCATGCTGGGTATGGAGCATGCTTAAGGTTTCCTCTCTCTCTCCCTCTGCCCCTCCTCCCAGCTCATGCGTGCACGCTCTCTCTCTCTAAAAAAAAAAAAAAAAATCCTTCTTCAGAGAGAAGAAAAAAGATATCGGTCAGCAACTCAAATCTACACAAAAGAAGAGCATTAGAGAAAGAATAAGTGAAGGTAAAATAAAACCTTTTCCCATTTTTCTTATTTTTAAATGCTCTAACAATTATTTAAGATAATAATAGCAACACTATTCAATTATGTATGTTTATGAATATAGGCATGTACATGCTTATGTATAGGTGAAATGAATGGCGGCAATGATACAAGGATGGAGGGAGGAATTAGGAAATATTTTGTTATTATAAGGCTCTTACAATATCTGTGAAGCAGTATAGGGTTATTTAAAAATGGATTTGGATGAGTTGTAAAAGTATATTGCAAATTCTAGGCAACCATGAAAAAAAAGCAAAGAGAGAAGAGGAAGTGATATTATATAAAATGTGTGGAAGAAAAAAATAGGAACATAGAATAAGGGCAACGAATAGAAACCAGTAATAAATATGGTACATATTAGTACAACTATATCCATAATCACTTTGAAGACCCATGATTTAAATACACTATTTAAAAGACAGATCGTCAAAGTGGATCAAAAAATAAGACTCGACCATAGGTTGTCTACAAGAAACCAACTTTAAATATAAGACACATATAGATGAAAAATAGATGGACAGAGAAAGATAAACCATCCCAACACTAATCAAAAGAAGGCAGGAAAACTATATTAACCTCAGACAGAGCAGACTTCAGGGCAAGGAAATTTATCAGAGATAAAGAGGGGCATTACATAATGATAAAGGGGCCAATTACCCAAGAGGATATACAAATTCTTGGGGTGCCTGGCTGTCTCTGTCAGTAGAGCACGCAACTCTTTTTTTTTTTTTTTTTTTTTATTTTTTTTNTATTTATTCGACAGAGAGAGAGACAGCCAGCGAGAGAGGGAACACAAGCAGGGGAAGTGGGAGAGGAAGAAGCAGGCTCCCAGCGGAGGAGCCCGATTGTGGGGCTCGATCCCATAACGCCGGGACCACGCCCTGAGCCGAAGGCAGACGCTCAACCGCTGTGCCACCCAGGCGCCCCTTGTGCCACCCAGGCGCCCCGAGCACGCAACTCTTGATCATGGGTTTGTGAGGTCAAGTCCCGCATTGGGCATGGAGCCTACTTTAAATAAATAAATTAGCTAATTAATTAAAAAATAAATAAATTCTTAATGTTGTGTTCTTGACAAGAAAACATCAAATTATGTGAGGAAAAACTGATAGAACTGCAAGGATAAATAGATGAATCTGCTCCAACTATATAAAAAAATGGACCAATCCAGAAGGCAGGCATAAGGACACAGTTGAACTCAATATCACCATCAATCATATTGTATATAGTTGATGTCTATTAACTGCTTCACACAGCAACAGCAGAATGCATATTCTTCTTAAGTTTACATGGAAAAGTCACCAAGATAGACCCCATTCTGAGCCATAAAACACACCTTCACAAATTTAAAAGAATAGAAATTGGGGCAAAACTGGGGGCTTTTCCCCTAAGGTCAGGAACAAGACAAGAATTTCCATTCTCACCACTTTTATTGAACATAGTACTGGAAATCCTAGCCACAGCCATCAGACAACAGAAAGAAATAAAAAGCATCCAAATCATTAATGGAGAAGTAAAACATTCACTATTGCAGATGAAATGATACTATATATAGAAAACTCCAAAGACTCCACCAAAAGAACTACTAGAACTGATAAATGAATTCAGTAAAGTTGCAAGATACAAAAGCAGGGGGAGGGGCAGGGGAGAGAAAGAAGTGGACTCCCTGCTGAGCAGGGAGCCAGACCTGGGGCTGCATCCCAGGACCTTGAGATCATGACCTGAGCTGAAGGCAAACACAACTGAGCCACCTAGATGCCCCTAAACAACACACTTCTAAATAGTATATGGTCAAAGAAGAAATTCCCTGAAAAATTAAAACATATTTTAAACTAAATGAAAATGTAAATACAACTTATTAAAACTTGTGAGGTGGGGGGGTGCCTGGGTGGCTCAATCCGTTAAGCGTCTAACATCTGCCTTTGGCTCAGGTTATGATCCCTGGCGCACATTGGGCTCCCTGCTCAGCAGGGAGCTTGCTTCTCCCTTTCCCACTCCTCCCTGCTCGTGCTCTCTCTCTCTGTGTCAAATAAATAAGTAAAATCTTTAAAAAACTACAAAAACTTGTGAGGTGCAGCAAAGTCTGTGCTAGAGGGAAATTCATAGCATTGAATGCATTAGAATAGAAGAAAATTTTAAAATCATTCATCTAAACTTTCATCTTAGGAAACTAGAGAAAGAATAGCAGGAAAAATAATTAGAGCAGAAATCAATGAATTTGAAAACAGGAAAACAATATTGAGAATCAATAAAACCAAAAACAAAATCAACAAGCCTGTAGCCACGCTAACTGAAAAGGTATGGATTGAAGGGAAGTGGGCAAGGCAGAATTTATGAAAGGGGAAGTTGAGAGCATAAACTTGTTTATATGTCTCCAACTCTAAGTGAAACTCTGTTCTATCTAGCACAGTTGAGAATCTGCTTCAATTGGCAAGTTGTCCATAATGGGAATGATTGCAGGTTTTTTTTTATAAAATATAACTACCTATCAAGATAATCTTAATTTCACTGGCTCTGAATCATGGTGAAAAAGCAATCCCAAGATTATAATTTGCCTCTTTGTTTTTTTTTTTTTTAAAGGAAGAGGTTTCTTTTCTTTTTAAAAAATATTTATTCATTTGACAGAAAGAGAGAGAGAGCACAAGAAGGGGGAGCAGGGGCACCTGGGTGGCGCAGTCGTTAAGCATCTGCCTTTGGCTCAGGGTGTGATCCCGGCATTATGGGATGGAGCCCCACATCAGGCTCCTCAGCTATGAGCCTGCTTCTTTCTCTCCCACTCCCCCTGCTTGTTTTCCCTCTTTCGCTGGCTGTCTCTATCTCTGTCAAATAAATAAATTGAAAAAAATCTTAAAAAAAAATGAAGGGGGAGCAGCAGAGGGAGAGGGAGAAGCAGGCTCCCTGCTGAGCAAGGAGCCCGATGCAGGGCTCCATCCCAGGACCCTGAGATAATGACCTAAGCAGAAGGCAGACTCTTAACCAACTGAGGCACCCAGGTGCCCCTATAATTTACCTCTTTATGTAATTCTTTCTCTGGGGTGATAATGCTCTGTCTGATTTATGTAAGTTATCCAATAGCCTTGGTAGATGTAATTTGCGTTGTTAATTAATTTAGTAACAATCTAAGGTTATATAGGTGAAGTGAATTGAAACTCCTAACTGTGTCATCAGATGAGAACTATTTGAACACAGAAGCATCCAGTGGATTTAGGCAGGGCCATTTCAATTCACGAGTGAGCCTTTTGAAAATAAAGAGAATCCTCACTACAGTAGAGTAGGAAGGATAGAAAGGGAGGTTAGAAGTGGGAGCCAGTACCACTCAACATCAATTACCGGAAAAATTGTCAATTATAGACCCCAACAGAAGAATCTTAAACAGGGAAGAATCATCAATTACAGTCCCCAATAGGGAAAGAGGTACAATGCATCTTCTACAAGTAATCTACTACCCCTACAACTCAGCCAGTGAGAAACCATCATCATGCTGAACTCATGCCTTTTTCCAATGGACTTTCATTCAGAACAATCCCTTCCAACTTCCTCCTTCTGCTCCATAAAATAATGTACCTTTCCTTTGTTTGTTGGATTTGCCTGTGGTTTTGCCTTAGAGTGCATGTTCTGAATTGCAATTCTGTTATTCCCAGATGAAGTCATTTTTGCTGGCTTTCTTTTTAAGGTTAACAACTTTTGTCACGAAAATCAGGCCAGAAATATGATTTTAACATAACAAGGCCATGTTGTTTCAGAAGGCAACTAACAGTCTTAGTAAGAAAATGTGTTATCCAGGTGGCAAATGTGTTTGCCTTGAGGTATATTTGAAGATGAAGTGGTTATAGCTTCATTGGTGGAGACCCCTAAGTCTTTATTAAGGACCCACTCATAAAACCAAAGCTTATACCCAATCCAGGGAGCTGTCAGAAGTCTCAAGAGTGGAACACTTGTTGGCATCTTGCTGACACCTACATGTCATCTAAATGCAGCAGTAATTGGAGGACTCAAGAAGGGATTTGGAATAATACACAGACATATAGTGAAATAGATAATTTCATTTTATAGTCTGCAAATATTTATTGGGCTCCTATTGTGTATAAGGTACTATGCCAGGACCTGAACGTATATACCAGTGAATAAAGTCCCTGTTTTAAGAGTGCTTACACTTTACTAGGGGGAATTCACAATAGACAAAGAAATTTTATGTCGGTTGTTAAGTGCTACAGTGAAAAATAGAGTAAGGGAGATGAAGGGATGCTATTTTCTAAAAAAAAAGATGAGGAATGCTTTACTGATGTCTTAGAATGTTTGGGCTGCTATAACAAAATACCACAGACTGGATAGATTACAAACAAACCAAAAAAAAATTTTTTTTTTAATTCTGTAGGCTGGAAGTCCAAGATAGGGTGGTTATGTGAATGCCATCTTCCACGGGGTCCCAGACTTCTTGTATTCTCACATAGTGCGAAGGGCTACGGAGCTCTCTGAAATCGATTTCATAAGAATACTAATCCCATTCATAAGGGCTCCTCCCTCAGGATCTATTTTCGAAGGCCCTACCTCCTATTACCATCACCTTCCGTGTTTGGATGTCAACATACAAATTTTGGGAGGACACACATTCAGATTTTACCAACGGAAAAGGTGATTCTTCAGCAGAGACTTGAAGATTGTGTGTGGACATTTGGGGAAGGAGCATTCCAGATAGAGGGGCAGCTTATGTAATAATCACTGAAAATGGAGTATGCTTTGTGAATTTTAGGAGCAGCAAGGAAGCCATTCATCTGGACTGATAACAAGGAAAGGCCAGAATAGTTGGGAGAAGTTATAGCTAAGTGTGGGAGGAAAACACAGGTCCTTGCTCACTGTTTTAAGAGGGATGGGAAACTACTGGAGAGTTTTTAGCAGAGGAGAGATCTTATTTCTATGTTAAAAGATCACTTTGCTTACTGCGCTGGGAAATCCTTGGGTGGGGAGAGTACATAGGCAGAGGCTATCATAATAACCTAGAAAAGGTTTAGTGGTAATTCACATCAGTGTGGTTATGGTGGTGATGTATAAAAAGAGTAAACGAATGGGCATGGCTGTGATCCAACAAACTTTACGACTCTAAAACTTGAATTTCACCTAATTTTCAAGTGTCACTAAATATTATTCTTATATTAATTTTTAAATGCGTACCAAGCAACACAGTCTGCAAAACCTAAAATATTTACTCTGGCTGTTTACAATTTGCCAAGTTTTGGTATAGTTGAGATAGGACATTAGTTCGTAATCTTTGAAGATGGGTGATGGTATGTGGAGTTTCATTACACTAGTTTACTTTTGTATATGGTTGACATTTTTCATAATACAAAGTTTTAAAAATGTTTAGGTGTACCAGAGGTGATTAATCTATGTGTCTTCCCAACCCCTTTAGACAAATATCTCCTGAAAGTTGTCTATTATCTAGTCAATGCAGGCTTTGCTTTTTGTTCTGAAAAAGCAAAAACCCTTTGAAGCCTTTAGTATTGTCAAAATAATCCCTTTGGATTGGACATTTCGCAACTGCGAAAGTAGAAGGCACAAACGCGATTAGGGGAAAAGGACTTTTGCTTTTGTTCTATTTTCACATTAGTATACGCGCCCAAGACCAATCCCCTTTTACAAAAAATCAAGACAAAATCCCCTTTAGTTAGCACTCCAGCATTCTCCGCCCTCAGATGAATCCCGGAAATGACGCCCTTAGCTAAACGCTGCCGTCCCCAGTAGTGGTGGGGCAATAACGTCAGCACGTCGGTCACCCTACAAGTCCAGTCTGGGTAAGACTGACTGGAACGCCCCAGCTGGCGCCAGTCCCCGAATCTTCGGGAGCACTGTCGACTGCGACTGCGCAGGAATGCTGGGGCGGGTCTTCAAGTCGTCCCGCCCCCTTCCAGCCTGTGCGGCCAATGAACAGCTCCTGCCCCGGGGCCGGGTAAAACCTTAGAGGCCGGAGTGATTAGCAGAGAGGACAGCCCCGCCCTTGGATCCTCCAGGCCCTTGCTCCCCGCCTCGCGCCGTCGCCACCCCGCCTCCCTCTCCCGCCTGCCTGTCCTGCTGCGAGGTGACACGGGGCTTCGGCTGGGGAAGGGGGCGAGGGAAGGAAGTTAGACGTCGGCCTAGTGGCCTAGGCACAGCCCCCAACGTGAGCGCGGTGAGGGGAGCGGGTCGTAGGGAAGAAGGGGCCGCGTGGCAGACGTGGGAGGGCCCGGGGTGCGTGGTGGGGGAACGCTCTGTAAGGTCTAGGGCGGCTGTGAGGGGGCGAGGTTGACCCGGGTGTGTCCTAGTGCTGTCGGCCGGGCGTGGATAGCGGGTCGGAGGATGCCGAGCTCGAGTTGCCCCATTTCCAAAGCTGCTTTTGGCAGCTTGGCACACCTTAGGTTTGCCTCTGTTTTGGTTTGTCTGGGATGCAAGAAGGAAACTTAAAGATTCTTGAAAACACTTGGGGTCTTTCTCGGGGTGTTTTCCGTGCTGGTACGTGCGTGCTCCTTACTTCTTCCCGGATGGAGAGGTAGAGAGGCCAGGTGGGCTGGTCAGCTTTCACTCTCTGAGTATTGTTGTAATAAACAAACCAGGAATTCTTCACCCTCCTCCCCACGCCCTTCTCTGCAACTCAACGACAAACATTCCCAACAAGTTTTAAGAAGCAGACTAGAAAATTCTAAGGGATTCTTTGTCTTTGAAATATAGCACTAGTGAGTGTGGCTTTCTTAATGTTTATAGAAAATGAGTGGCAACGGGACGCATTTTTGGTTACGGATACTCATCTTTCAGGGTCTGTCCTAGAGAATTCTAACTTTATATTGATGTGAAATATTGTTAGCTGTCATGTTTTCCAAAGCACTAGTTTCTGTGAACTCAATCACTATAAAAGCTTAGCTGGTTGTTTGCGGGAAGTGAAGTAGATAAATCTATAGTTCTAACAAATCTAAAATTTTTAATATGATCTATGTTTCTAGCGAACCTTTGCGTATTTTTCTCTTTAACAGATTTATTTAATCGCCCAACTACCACTGATGAAGAAGATAAGTTGGAGTAACTGCTTGAACTGAATTTTATTGACCAGAAGACAGTCCATTTGTTTCACTTCTTTTTGTTTTCCCTGCTGCTTTGAGCTTTACTGTAACGGCTGAAAAACTTGGAAAATAAAATGAACATGCTGTGGTTTTGAACATAATTTTTTTTTTTTTTTGAGGAAAAATTAAAGTGCCAGAGTGAAAGCCAGAATGGCATCCAGAGAGAGGCTCTTTGAACTTTGGATGCTTTATTGTACAAAGGTAATTGCTTTCCTTTTTATTTCTAAGTTTTAAAATACTTTGTTATAAAATTTTGTGAGTGACCTTATTTTATTTAATGGATAGTAGCATATTTTTATTCATAGTAATGACCCAAAATGTAAAAACATGGAATTTTCTATTTTCCACTTTACCAGGTTTGAACACATACACAATATTGACACATTTTTAAAACCTGTAGGTATGGTTTTGATCCTTTTAAGTGATCCCCAAATTATATAAGTAGTATTATGACCTTAGGAGAAAAATAAAATATTTGTTTATGTGCTTTTCTTTTTCTCCCACAAATTGAGGATGAGATAGAGATATTTTTATGAGAAGAACATTCAGTATTTTTCCTATAATTAGCCTTTTAATTAGCTTTAAAAAGGTTATTGCTTAGTTAAAGATGTTATTGATTTGAGGTGGTTACTATAAGCTTACTGTGATCATAGCACCTTATGAGTATTGTCTCATTTGACCCTCACAATCCTGTGAGATGGATATTGTAATTATCCCCTTTTGCTGATAAGAAGATTGATGCAGAGGCTAACAGGGCTATTCAGAAGCAGAGCCACCTGAGTCAAGTCCACGCTTTTATCCATTATGACTTCTTCATATTTTTTACTTTCGTATTCAAAAATAATTTTTTGTGTTTGTCTTTATGTGACTTTTTACATGTTAGCTTTGATTTTATGTTATTGGAGGAGAAGGATACTACTTAACATGTTTTTCAAGAGAGGAGCTACGTTACTAAAGTATTGGTGAGGGTCAGAGATCTCTAATTTACTACTTGAGTTACTTTAAGTCTGTGGTGAAGTTCTCAAGTCTCAGCTTCTGTTTCTGCATTATCCCTTTGGGCTCCTTTTTTATTCAGCTTTTTAAAGAACAAGTTATTCTTTAACAAACGATCTCAGTTATCTCTGAAACTAAATTTTAGAGGTCACACTGGAATTTTCTTTGACTTCCTGATTTGGTATGTCTTACAATTACTGGAGGACATCTACTTTGAAATGTTTGATATGGATTTTTAAAATAGCTTTTTTAGTCGTGTGTAATTTAATGCCAGAAATGTCTTCTTAAAAATAGACCACTCTTCTAATAAAAAAGGAATCTAATTCACCACTTTTGAAAATAGTCACTAACACATGTCAGCCAAAAATTAAAATACAGTTTAGTTTAAAAATGATTTATTTAAAAATACGTTAAACTTACTAGGTTTTACATTTTCAGGATGACAAAAGATAAATTGGGTTACATTGTCTTATTAATTAGTTATGTTGCTTGTAGGTGGAGTTCTTGTTTTATTTGTCATCGTGCTTATTGAAAAGATAGTATAGGGGCACCTGGCTGGCTCAGTTGGTAGAGCATGTGACTTGTAATCTCCGGGTTGTGAGTTTGAGCCCCGCATTGGGTGTAGAGATTACTTAAAAATAAAATCTTAAAAAAAAAAAAAAAAAGTATAGTTTGTTGGCATACCCAGAGTTGTACTCTTGATGACTTTTGATATAAATATGAATCCTTACCTTATTATGAAGATGTCTAAGTAAATAATGACGACCCTTCATGGTCAAATTTTAAAGCCTATTTTTGGACAGGAGATAAATCCCCCCCCCTTTTTTTTTTATAAATCCCATTTTTATGTTTAAGATTTAAATCAGTTGTGCATTTAATGAGATTTAAAGTTTTTAACTTTTCAAAAATTGTTATTAAAATAATGATTTTATGTTCATCAGTTCGTGTGTAAGCTTGTAAGCTGGACAACTTTCTTTTCTTCAAACACCTTGAATTCAAGTAGTTTCCAAATACATATCATAGATTTAACACTTCTGCTCCCTGGTGAGGATGGTTACCAAATATCCAGTTCTCTATACTCTTTTTTTCACCTAACTTTTAAGGCCTTTTTTTACACCTTTGGTGGGCCGTCAGACTACTTCAGGATTGCACAGATCTTTTAACTTAGCTCCAACTTAGACTTCTTTGTGGGGTTGTAATTGTAAAGTCTAGTTTTGGCTCTGCTCCTGTTTTATTTTGTGACCTTGAGCAAGACTTAACCTCTTTGGGTCTCACATTTTCTCATATTTCATGTAAGAGTGTGTGTGTTCACGTGTATGTGTGTGTATAGAGAGAAAGCTTGTCTAACTCACCATTAAGATTTTCATTCGTTTTGACTTCTGAGAGACGTGCATTTATTTTGTCCTTATGCTTATGGATTGTCATATAGACCTTTTTAGTTCATCTTCTTTTTTAAGCTTTTCCTTATGGAAAATTTCAAGTGGTCATAAATAGAGAAGATAATACAGCGAACTCTTTTGTATCTGTCATCCTGCTTCAATCCAGTTCATGTTCAGTAGTGTTTCATCTATAACCCTCCATTACCCCTGCATTGTTTTAAAGCAAATGCTAGACAACATAATCTTACCTATAAGTATTTAAAAGTATATAAAACAAGAACTCTTCTTAAAAGCATAATCACAATACGATAATTCTTTGAATCATCAAATATCTGTCAGTATTCAAACTTTTCTGATAGTATTATAAACGTTCTTATTTTCTTGCTGTTTGATTCAATATTTAAAGTATACACATCATATTTTTTTGAAAATGTCTATTAAATCTTTTAACCTATAGGTTCTCCCTCACCATACTTTTTATTCCTTCTATTTATTTGTTGAAGAAACCAGGTTTTGACATTAGCGTTGTCCTCAGTCAGGGTTTTGCTGGTTTAATTCCTTGATTTTTTTTTTTTAAAGATTTTATTTTTATTTTTTTATTTATTCGACAGAGATAGAGACAGCCAGAGAGAGAGGGAACACAAGCAGGGGAGTGGGAGAGGAAGAAGCAGGCTCACAGCAGAAGAGCCTAATGTGGGGCTCGATCCCATAACGCCGGATCATGCCCTGAGCCGAAGGCAGGCGCTTAACCGCTGTGCCACCCAGGCGCCCCTAATTCCTTGATTTTAATTAATTGTTTTCTCTCCTGGTGTCTGCAAACTGGCAGATCTAGAGACTTGGCTGATTCATGTTCTATTTGGTGGCAGAAGCCTAGAATAATTTATAAGTGTCTCCATTATCAGTGAGTTTTACCTGCATGTATTAATTATTTCATTAGGAGTTTGCAAAACTGTGATATTCCAATTCTATCATTTCTTTATTAATGAAACATACATAGACAAGTGTCCCCTCATCAGCTGTTTGACAGTTCCTTAAAGGGTAGGCAGGCAGAAAAATATTTGATTCTTTCTCTTTGTTTTCAGAATAATGACTTGATTTGCTAGCATCCTTCTAAGGTGACCAGTTACTTTTCTTAAGTACCAGGTTTGTCTTTTTTTTTTTTTTTTAAAGATTTTATTTATTTATTTGACAGAGAGAGAGAGGGAGAGAGCACAAGCAGGGGGAGTAGCAGGCGGAGGGAGAGGGAGAAGCAGGCTCCCAGCTGAGCAGGGAGTGTGGTGTGGGCCTGGATCCTAGGATCCTGACCTGAGGTGACGTCAGACACTTAACTGACCCAGGTGCCCCTCAAGTTCATCTTTAATGATTAAAATTTAAATATTGTCTACCATTTTGCTGACCTAGTTGATGTGCTATACATACCAAACGTTGTATACATACTTGATTAAAGAAGATGACTTCCAAGATTTTTGAAAGTCTGCTTCAGCGTGGTAAGATTAGGACATCCTCTTTATTTGCCACAATGCTTAACCAGCATAGGTATTCCACAGTGTATTAGCCATAGATCAATATTAAGGTGTTATTCTAGGGTTTCTATGTAATGTGATGTTTTAAAAGTTACCATTGAGAATTACAGAATTTAGTAGGTGTTTAAGTAGGGTAATATCAGAAATAATCCTTGGGTCATACTGTTTAGGTAGGCAAAAGAAAAGAGAATATATAAATATGTTTTGTTGGTCCGGGTTCGATTGTAAGCCTAAATGCTAGTGAATAAACTCAAGTACAATTAAAATACATTACTGGTTTCCATTTTTAGCAGATGGCTTCCCACATATTAAATTTGATATTTGAAAATTTGGATAAAAAACTTGGCAGTTTATTTTTCTTTATTTTTCTTTTTTTTCTTTTTTAAGATTTTATTTATTTATGTGACAGAGAGACAGCCAGTGAGAGAGGGAACACAAGCAGGGGGAGTGGGAGGGGAAGAAGCAGGCTCTCAGCGGAGGAGTCCGACGTGGGACTCGATCCCGGAACACCGGGATCACGCCCTGAGCTGAAGGCAGACGCTTAAGAACTGCGCTACCCAGGCGCCCCTGGCAGTTTATTTTTCTAACCAAACTTTTCAGGTCTAATTTTTCACTTTCTCCTTCTAGGAATAGGATTTAATTGCATTGTTAGGAACATGCATCTTCTTAGCAGGTTATTTGTTAACGTCATGTAGTTATTATTACAGAATATAGGCAGGATGATTTCTGAACATCCAGCATTCCTGCTTTCCACAGGTATTTCACTAGATTATGTAGTCTGAATTTTTCTTACCTCCAAACGGTCATACCCACCCAGGGTCAAGGATTTTATTAACCGTGCATTTCATATAGCTCTTATAAGTTAAACATTAATGTGAACAGGTTTAACCATGTCTCATGGATTTTAGTTTAGTAGTTAACTACTTCTTGTCTGAGCATATTTTTCTTAAGTATTAAAGGCAAATTGATTTACTTTCTAATATCTGAAGATTTTAGTTCATATTATCCTAGTAGGCACCATGTTGTTCCCTGTATCCTTTGACATTTTTTTTTTCATGATGTGCTTATGGTAAGAGAGACAGTGCTGAGAACAGTTTTCGTCTCTACATTATCATAGACCTGTTTGGAATTCATATATTGCAAGTAGCAAGACATATATGTATCATAAAGCCCCTCTCTCAGCTCCCCTTGGATAGGCGTTAGGATATATTTCTGTTCCACATTTAGCCTTTTGGGAGTGCTATAGTTGATCACCAGAATATGCAGAAGAGAAACTGAGCCTCTCAAATTCTTAGATAAGATTATTATTGTTCTGTGTAGTGGAAAGTATCAAATGGATGAACTCACTAAAAAGATACAAGGTGACTCAAAAGCATCATGACATTTGAAATGTGACAATGTGGGTTGAAATTTTTGGTTCATTTTTGTCATTTGCTTTTTTTTTTTTTTTTTTTCTTTGTTTTATACTCATTTAACACTAAAAAGTTTTGTGGAGCTACAGAATTAGAGCCAAGATTTAGGCCCAGTTTTGCTTCTGAGCTTAAGGAAGGACCTGAAAAGAGGTTACATAATTGCTTCATGTTAACAGTTTTCTCATCTGTGAAATGGAACACAAAATAACTGTTTTTGCATTTCAGAGTTGTTGAGAAAAGATGAGTTGATTATATTTAAATGCACTGTAAGGGTAAGAAATATAAAATGTTATCTTTATTTGTAGTTTTAAAGTACATGTATGAGCTTGATAGTGTGTATCATTTTTTCCATTTTTGCCTTTATTTAATATAACAACAATATCCTCATCTTTTTATCTAGTGATGAAGCAGTGCTTATTAATGTCTTAATTTTTAATCTGTTTATTTTTCTTTCAAGCATAGTGCTTAATTATCCTAATATTATGAGGTGGTTTTTTTTTTGCTTTTTTTTTTTTTTTTTTCCCTAAACCAAGTTTGTTTTGGACCTTGGTGATGCTCCATTTCCTGCTGTTGCCCTTTGTCCTGCTAAATCTGGAATATGACTGAAATAGATAGTTTTGCAATGAGCTCAGAGTAAACTTCCTTTTCAGAATAAAAGTTTTGCTTCATAAAGAAAATAGAATTTAGAGTTGTTTTATTCAGATAAAAAGTCAAGAACCTTTTTTTTATATATAGATTTGGAAAAAAATGGAATGAACATAAACCCTTCCAATGAGAAAATTATAATTTAATCATAATCTGAAGTGAAGCTTTTAGTAAGATGCCTCAATATACATCAGCCCTTATAATTTAACCTACATTTAATAAGTCTCTGGTATGTGGACAGTGTAAAATGGCTCTTAATTTTCTGTGGCTTAATAATGACTTTGTAGATAAGGAAAGTAATGTTTGACTTGAAGCAAAACAAAAAAATTGCTAGCAGCTCAGTAGTAGTGGTTACCTGTTTATTTTAGGAAGTTAGATGTGAAAGCAAGAAATGAATATTTTATATCAATAGACATGGAAGTAGCCTTTAGGAAAGGAATATTACCTTTGTGGTTTGGCTTGAGGAACTTACGCACCACTCTAAAAAGTTGTTAAGATGCAGGAATATCTCTTATTCTTTTCTTTTGAATATCAAAATTTAAACTTCCCTGGTAGAAAGTAGAATTGATAGTACTTAAATGTGTAGATAGGAGCATGAGTGGAAAATAACAGTCTAAAATAATTCTCAGGTTTTTTTTATTGGCAGATTCAGGTTTTATTGGCAGATTCAGGTTTTATTGGCAATTACTGAAGAGTTATATGAAAGTAAGAAGAGAAGGTTATAGGGAGGTCTGGGGAACATTATCATTTAAGAGGAAGATAGAAGAGTTTGTAAGGAGTTTGAATGGGAGGACATCCAGGAGTGAGTAGTTGCCTCAAGTAGAGGGCTTTTATAAAGAAGGGAGTAGTCAGTATTGTCAAATTCAGTATGGCAATAAAGAAAAGCATTATGGAGCATATATTGGAATTGAGAGTTAAGAGATTATTGGTGGGATGCCTGGGTGGCGGTAGTGATCTCAGGGTTAAGACCGAACCTCACCTAGGACTCTGTGCTCAGCAGGGAGTCTGCTTCTCTTTCTCTCTCTCTGCCCCCCCCCAAGCCCACTTTCTCTCTCTCTCTCTCTCAAATAAATCATTTTTTTTTTTAAGATTTTATTTATTTATTCGACAGAGATAGAGACAGCCAGCGAGAGAGGAAACACAAGCAGGGAGTGGGAGAGGAAGAAGCAGGCTCATAGCGGAGGAGCCTGATGTGGGGCTTGATCCCAGAATGCTGGGATCACGCCCTGAGCCAAAGGCAGACGCTTAACCGCTGTGCCACCCAGGCGCCCCTCAAATAAATCATTTTTTAGAAAAGAGATTATTGGTGGCTTCAGCAAAGTAATTCTAAAACATGGGAAAAAAGATGTTAAAAATACAAATCCCCACTTCATTAATTTTTAAATTAAATGTAGCAGGTTTAAAATTACTGCCAAACTGCTGCTTTTAAAGTTTGAAGATATTTACTTTTAATTTTTGTACTTCTCTGGCCAAGGGACTTTTGTTGCTCTCTGTACCACACTTTGTGTGGCACTACTCTGGAACAGCTGAAAATTTTCTGATTGCCAAGAATCCATCTGTAATTTGAAAAATAGAGCTCTACAAATTGAATAGTCACTGATGATCATTGGTAGCAGTGCAAATGTGACCACTGAAATTGAGTACTAGTTACAAGGTAATCAACTTTAATATACTTAAATTAATTTGAAAATTAATGGAAATGTGAGTATGAATTTTTATATGACACTTATGGACCCAGAAATATTTCAGTAACTCCCAGGGTTCTTGGACATGTTTTAGAAACACAAGCCTTTATCGGTATCTGACATACTGCTGCTACCTTACCTTTTCTACAGCTTCTTTTCCCTATTGTGAAATTGCTTGGCAGATTTACTACAAGGGTGTGAAATTTGGGACCAAGAATCCAGTCTACCACAGTCTGATTTCTTGGTTACAATTATTCATCTCTCTCCCATACACAAAATCTATTTCATGTCCATTATAAGAACTCCAGAAGTCTCATCCAATCATGGTATCAGTTGAAACCCAAGATCTTGTAATATATATCAGGTCCAGTTGTGGTTTTTACTCATACCTAGACCTGTGACCTCAGAAGACACTGTTGATATTTGGCCCCTACAAACTCAGCATATTGTGATGAAACTGAGATGGGAATGCCACAATAAAGACTCTTGAAAAAGAAAGAATGGGAGGCATGTAGGAGGCTTTGGTCCATAGCAATTCTGAAAACTGGGCAAATGTTGCCTGATCCCTCTACTTTCAGAGAAGGAATGTTCCATGGTTCTGTTCCTTGGGAGTAGCTACACAGGCCACTGTTCTTTATTGCTCTTGACTGCATATTCTTAGCGGTTCTTTTTCTCTCATTATTCTTTTGATACATCTGAGGAGGGCATTGGAGACTATACTTTCTTACGACTGAACAGCTCATCTGGTTTCCTGCATAGTCCACTTTCTAATTCTTCTGCCTTCACTTATTTTCTCTTGTCTAACTATATTGTCTAATAATTCCAACGTGATGTTCTGTAGTATTTGAAATAAAAGACATACTTGTCTTCCCCTTCACTTTAGGGGGAAAAAGCCTGGGGTTTTCTATTAGGTTAGCTTCAGACATTGGGACTAAGACATGTATATGTATAATCCCTTTAACTCATAGATCAGATTTATGGTAAATGAAAGATATTTTACTTTATTCATTTTTTCTTAGGTATCCTGTTGATATTTCTAACGCAGGCTTGCTACTTTTACAATATATTATAAAACTACTTAGAATAGTTTTATGTGTGTACTTGTTAAGATATGGGTAATTAGGGGCGCCTGGGTGGCGCGTCATTAAACGTCTGCCTTCAGCTCAGGGCGTGATCCCGGTGTTATGGGATCGAGCCCCACATCAGACTCCTCCGCTATGAGCCTGCTTCTCCTTTCCCACTCTCCCTGCTTGTGTTCCCTCTCTCGCTGGCTGTCTCTATCTCTGTTAAATAAATAAATAAAATCTTTAAAAAAAAAGATATGGGAATTAGACTATTCCTAAGTTCCAGAAGAATATTATTAAAGTTGAAAAAGTTATGAAAAAAATCATAACTTACTTTAATCATTGGTAGTTAGTGGTTGCTATTTTAAACATTCTTTATTAGAATCATTACGAATTGTAAATAGGTACATTTGGAATCAGGTGCTGCACTTAATTCTTGGTAGTTCTTCATTTTAAAATATGTAAAATGTAATGCTTATAGATCAAAGTTCAGTGCCCTGTAGTCTATGAATTTAAGTGTTTGGCTTACCTAACTTGCTTTTTCTGTTTTGGTTTTGACAAACACTTTTGATTTATTTTGTGAAAATGGAATTTATTTTTTCTGAAAATTTTATTCTGGTCATTCAAAATCCATTAAGATGTGGGTAACTATCTGAAATGACTAGAATCTGCCATAACTATAAATAAACTCCTTTGATGATGTCAGAATTCATACAAGAGTTAGCAGCACTCATTTCCTTATCTTTTCCTCAGCTTTTACTGAAAAGAATGGAAATCATCTTATAATGTGCCATTTGGTTTTCAATAAGGAAAACAGGGAGCTCTGCTCTTAAATATATTTATATGTACTATACTGTTTTTTAAAACTTTTTTTTTTTAATAGAGTGTGTGTGTGGGCCAGTGACGGCAGTGGGGGGCAGAGGGGCAGAGGGAGGGGAGAAAGAGAGAAAATCTTAAACAGGCTTCACACCCAGCACCAAGCCCAACATGGGCCTCAGTCCCACAACCTTGAGATCATGACCTGAGCTAAATCAAGAGACGGACTCTCTTTTTTTTTTTTTTTTTAAAGATTTTATTTATTTATTTGACAGAGATAGAGACAGCCAGCGAGAGAGGGAACACAAGCAGGGGGAGTGGGAGAGGAAGAAGCAGGCTCACAGCAGAGGAGCCTGACGTGGGGCTCGATCCCATAATGCTGGGATCACGCCCTGAGCCGAAGGCAGACGCTTAACCGCTGTGCCACCCAGGAGCCCCAAGAGACGGACTCTTAACTGGTTGAGCTACCCAGGCGCCCCTGGACTATACTGTCTTTTAAAATATTGAAAGTAACTTGTTCTTACCTGTATTTAAGGCATTATCAACATTTTCTTTTTTTTTTTTTTGTATTAAATTTTTTTGTTTTTTAAATTAACATAATGTATTATTTGTTTTAGGGATACAGGTCTGTGATTCATCAGTCTTATACAACACCCAGTGTTCACCACAACACATACCCTCCCCAATGTCCATCCCCCAACCACCCCATCCCCCACCCTGCTCCCCTCCAGCAAACCTGTTTGTTTCCTAAGATTAAGAGTCTTTTATGGTTTGTCTCCCTCTCTGATTTTGTCTTGTTTCATTTTTTCCTCTCTTCCCCTATGATCCTCTGTTTTGTTGCTTAAATTCCACATATCAGTGAAATTATATGGTAATTGTCTTTCTCTGATTAACTTATTTCACTTAGCGTAATACCCTCTAGTTCCATCTACATTGCAAATAGCAAGATTTCAATTTTTGATGGCTGTGTAATATTCCAGTGTGTGTGTGTATCTCCATCTGTCGATGACATCTGTACCCTTTCCATAGTTTGGTTATTGTAGACATTGCTGCTATAAACATTGGGATGTCAGTGCCCTTTCCGATCACTATCTTTGTATCTTTGGGGTAAATACCTAGTAGTGCAATTGCTGGGTCGTAGGGTAGCTCTATTTTCAACTTTTTGAGAAACGTCCATACTGTTTTCCAGAGTGGCTGCACCAGCTTGCATTCCCACCAAGAGTGTAGGAGGGTTCCCCTTTCTCCGCATTCTTGCCAACATTTGTCGTTTCCTGATTTGTTAGTTTTAGCCATTCTGACTGGTGTGAGGTAGTATCTCATTGTGGTTTTGATTTGTATTTCCTTGATGCCGAGTGATGTTGAGCACTTTTTCATGTGTCTGTTGGCCATTTGGATGTCTTCTTTGGAGAAATGTCTATTCTTGTCTTCTGACCATTTCTTGATTGGATTATTTGTTCTTTGGGTGTTTCAACATTTTCTTTTAATTTATGTCTTGTGACTTAAATTCAAACTCATAGAGTTGTCTATTCATATTGAACCAAAGCATTAACTGATCCATACATTTCTCCCAAAAGATCACAACAATTTGCCTCTGTAAAAAGATGTAATTTTGTTTGATATATTTAACTGTTAAATTCTTTTTCGTGATGTTAAACATTTAAATAGTAGGAAAGATAGGTACTATTTTAATTTATGATATTGTGAGGTGAATTTATACTTTCTTATTGAGTAATTCTGAGTTATGATTTTTGTCAAAATATAAAATTTAAATAAATTTAAATATTTCAGTTTTTTAGTGAATGAACTTCATTTTAGGGATAAAAATATATAAATTTTCTAATTTTGATTTGTATTCTAAGAAAAGTACTAGTGTTTTATGTTAGGATTAAAATTTTTGAAATTTAAGATACAATTTACAGAAAATATAGAGATGCTGAAAGTAAAAATTTCATTTTTCAGAGATTTTCAGTGAAAGTACTTTATGGGTGTGATTGAAAAGTCTATAAATTAATAACATTTACTACTACAAATCATTAAGATATTAAATTTGAAAAACTTCAGCCTGACATGAAACTTCAACTTTAGGTTTTTAAGCTTCATTTAAAAATTGTCAATGTTATATTTAGTTAATACATGCACAGTGGTAGGCTTTTCTTAAAAGAATTCACTGTAGGTAGGGGTGCTTGGCTGGCTCAGTCAGAAGAGCATGCAACTCTTGATCTCAGGGTCTTGAGTTTGAGCTCCATGTTGGGTGTAGAGATTACTAAAAAAAATAAACTTGAAAAATAAAGTCTTAAAAAAAAAAAAAGAATTCAGGGAAGCTTGGGTGGCTCAGTCCATTAAGCATCTGCCTTTAGCTCAGGTCATAATCCCAGGATCCTGGGATCGAGTCCTGCTTCGGTCTCCTTGCTTAGCAGGAGTCAGCTTCTCCCTCTGCCTGCTGCCCTCCCTGTTTGAGCATGCTCTCTCTGGCAAATAAATAAATAAATAAAATCTTAAAAAAAAAAAAAAAGAATTCACTGTGTCCAATTCAAGTAGTTATTGGGTACCTGCTGTATACAGATGTTATTTACTGTCTTTATCCCTTGAATTGCATATTTTCTTCTTTTTAAAAAATTTTTAAAACAAACTTCATTTTTTAGAGCAGTTTTAGATTCATAGCAAAATTGAACAGAAAATACAGAGAGTTCCTTTGTATTTCCGGTCCCTACATATATACAACCTTTTCTGCTGTTAGGATCCCATACCAGAGCCGTACATTTGATCACTTCACTGATTTCCCAAAAACACCTGAGCCAGATGTTCTTTAGCTGTCCACCATGTGTGAAACTCCAAGGTGAACACAAAATTAATGCAGCAAGTCATGTTATACCTAACATTTAAACGTTCCAGATGTTGGCTCTTTCAAGTATTGCTAAGTTTAACTATGAATTTTCTACACTATGTTGGTCAAACCTAGAACTTGGTTATCTGAATGACGAGTTTTTGTTTTTTTTTTTTTAATTTAAGAAATACCTAAAGTAAAATTTGAAATCTCTCTAGGGATTGGTGTATTCTAAGCCTATTTTTTATGTAGACCTCTATTTGAGCATTGATTTTTCATTTACGTTAAAACGACTTCCAAACCTTTCAAGATGTGACAGGTTTTCTTTTCATCAAAATCTTGTCTCTTCTAATTGACTGACTTCATCTGTGGGCATGCTTTTCCAACTAGAGTCAGTTTCTCATTTAGTTTGTAGGCTTAGATGTGAGACCTTAGGGAAGATGAATGAAGTCATCAGGGATTGATTAAAGAGATAGCATTTGGTCAAGGTTTTAAAGAATGGATAGTAGTTTAATAGCCACAGGATATGTTCCAGGCACATAGAAATCCTGACCAAAAGTACAAAGGAAAAGTGACCTTAGTTTAGACTTTCCTTTTGGTAATAAATTAGGCTAGGTTGTTGGACCAGCTCTTTTGAAAATCATTTACAATTCTGAATAAAATTTAAGAAATATCTTAATAGCATTGAGAAGCTGGCAAGGTGATGATAAGGCATTATGAGGCTAAATCTTAGTGAAAACAGGAACTTAGGTAGATGGAGAATGGAAGCTACTTTTCCTGGTGAACTTGAGCTTTTGTTTTCATGGCCTTGTGGATGGAAGGAGGAAGTCAAAGCCAAGGAAGTAATGAAGTCTAGTAGGTTTTCCCTTACGACCCCCAAAGGTGTACACCCGTGGGGTAAAGATCAACTGGAAACACACCCACCTCATTCTTTCATCTTCATTTGGGGTCTCCAGGGGAAAATGGCTTCGTGTTAAGCAGAGCCAAAAGATGGAAAGCCAGAAAGGTTGTTACCACCAGTTGGTTCTTTCATGAATTTGCAAATCAAATTTACTTTTCATTGTGGGGAAAGTCCTCAAAGCCCCAGGTCATGCAGACTAGTCTGGTGCTTGGTAAAAGCACATGCAGTCCCTCTGGAAGAAGAAACTTCAGTTCTGATACCAAATATTTTTTCAGATTGCAGCTTACTACTTTAATTCATGATGTATGAATCAACTGTACCAGACTCTCATTGCCTTGGAATTTCTTTCATCTTTTCCAAGGGATTTGACAGATACTCTTGTCTTTATTTGCACTGATTGGCATATGGTAGGTAGGTCTTTTGCATGCATTTCAGTTTCCTCTATTTGAGGGTATCTCCCATTGTCAACTTTGTAAAGCCGTTAGCTGTTGCCTTGCCATAAAACATAAAATTGTGATTATTTCTACAGTAACGAATGGTTGTATCATTAATGTCAAATCATACCCTTTGCTCTCTTTTCATGTCTTTTTTGTATACACACTAACTTCATTTTATTACCTAATCATAGTATAATTTTTTGAACATTTTGAACAGCAATTAAACTCAACATGTTGTAGTTATTTTGTATGAATAAATCTAGTGAAAGGACATCAGTATGAAACAGCTGTTGCCAGGTTTGCACAGGCATTGACAAAATAAGTCTTTTTTTTTTTTTTTTTAAAGATTTTATTTATTTTTTTTGACAGAGATAGAGACAGCCAGCGAGAGAGGGAACACAAGTAGGGGAGTGGGAGAGGAAGAAGCAGGCTCACAGCAGAGGAGCCTGATGTGGGGCTCGATCCCGTAACGCCAGGATCACGCCCTGAGCCGAAGGCAGACGCTTAACCGCTGTGCCACCCAGGCGCCCCTGACAAAATAAGTCTTAACAGCAGCCTCTCTGAGAGCAATTGTAAGATGCATTTTGATTTCAAAGGTACCAAAATTTAAAAAACAAAACAACTTAGAATCAGAGAAATATGATATAAAAAGTGAACTGGCAGTTTTGAATAAAGAAATAGAATATCTAGAAATAGGGGTGAAACCCAGTAATTATATTTAAAAACCAATAAATTTGGTTGATACTAGTTTAGACCGCTGTAGAGAATTAGAGAATTGGAAAGGAGGTAAGTCCTTTTTACAATATAAGCTAGGAGTCAAAGAAATGGAAAATATGGAAGGAAGGTTAAGAGATATGATGGCTAATGTGAAAAGGCTTAATACATGTTTAATTGGACTCTGAAAAGGAGAGGAAAGGAAGAATGAAATGAATATAATATTTGAAGAGATGACAGGTGAGAGTGTTCCAAGATTAATGAAAGTCCACTGAATTTCAAGCAGAATAAGTAAAACTGATTCCATACCAAGATACATTGTAGTGGAACGGTAGTGGTTTTGGAGAAAACCAAAGAGAAAGAAAAATCTTAAAAGCTACCAGAGAAAAAAAGATTATCTTCAAAGGGATGGCAGATTAATAGCTGATTTTTCAAGTAATAGTGATAGAAGGGAAAAGGTTGACATCTCTAAAGAAAAGACTTACCAATCTATTTCCAACCAAATAAAATTGTTTTTCAAAGAGTAAAGTGAAATAAAGCCCTGTTCAGCAAAACAAAACAGTTCAATTCACCAGGAAAATATAACAATTTTAAATTTGTGTGTACCTCATAACTCAAAGCAAGCACAGAGAAATGAACATATGATATTTGTAACGGTTTTTTTTTCTCTATTAAACTTGCTTTAGTAGTTTTTTTTTTAAAAAACACGTCAGTGATTGATAGAAAGAATAGACAAAAAAGTCAATAAAGATACATAAGACTCAAACAATAGAACTGACAAACTTCATGTTAGGGAATTATGTAGAACACTATACCTAGCACACATTCCTGTCAAGTACATGTTTACGAAAATGATAGAACAGACGTTAGAGCAAGTTTCAATAAGTTTCTAATGATCAAAATAATAGAGTATGTTTAACAATGACAATAAAGGAAGAAATCAATAGTAAAAAGATTAAAAAGGAATTTTTGGAGGCCTTTGAAATACCCTTTTAAATAAACCTTTGATTAAAGAACAAGTAATAAAAATTAGAATTTTGAGGGGTACCTGTGCAGTTCAGTCAGTTAAGTGTCCGATTCTTGATTTTGGTTCAGGTTGTGATCTCAGGGTTGTGAGATGGAGCCCCCGAGTCAGGCTCCGCAATGGGCATGGAGCCTGCTCTCGCTCTCCCTCTGTCTCTCTCTTCCACCTCTCTCTCAAATAAATAAGAATTTGGGGGCACCTGAATACTGCATTTTAGAACTTGATGGAAAGTGGCTACACATTACTTAGGAAAATTTATCACTTTATTTTATTTTTTTTTTAAAGATTTTATTTATTTATTCGACAGAGATAGAGACAGCCAGTGAGAGAGGGAACACAAGCAGGGGGAGTGCGAGAGGAAGAAGCAGGCTTCCAGCAGAGGAGCCTGATGTGGGGCTCGATCCCATAACGCTGGGATCACGCCCTGAGCCGAAGGCAGACGCTTAACCGCTGTGCCACCCAGGCACCCCAAATTTATCACTTTAAATACATATGTTTAGGGGCACCTGGGTGGCTTATTTGGTTAAGTGTCTGCCTTTGGCTGAGGTCATGATCCCAGGGTCCTGAGATCAAGTTTTGCATCAGGCTTCTTGGTCAGCGGGGATCCTGCTTCTCCCTCTGCCTGCTGTCCCCCCTGCTTGTGCTCTCTCTCTCTCTCTGTGAAATAAATAAAACCTTAAAAATAAATAAGTACATATGTTTTAAAAAATGCTAATAATAGTGAACTAGGTAGACATTTGTGGTCACCAGCTTCTAAGATTCTCACATCCTAGTGTTCACACCCTTTTACAGTCCTCTTCTACATTGTACCAGGGTTCTTTTGTGACCACAGAATTTGGCAAAAGTGATGGTGTATCATTTCCGAAATTAGCAAAGGCGCTCTTGTTTTCATCTCAATTACTCCTTTTTTTCTTGGATCCTTGACTCAGTAAAGCCAGCTGCTATGTTGTGTGCAGCCCAATGGAGAGGCCCATGTTATGAAGAACTGAAGCCTTGGCAGCAACCACATGAGTGAGGTTGAAAGTAGTTCTTTCCGCCTAGTCAAGCTTTGCTATGACTGCAGCCCTCCTTCACATCTTCATTATGATGAAGGCTCATGAGAAATTCTGAGCTGGTTTTGAATTCCTCACCCAAACACTGATAAAATATTTGTTGTTTAAGCTCCTATTTAATTTATTTAATTTATTATGCAGAAATAGATTATTAATAATGCCATCCATTTCAAGAAGAGTAAACCCAAAGAAAGTAGAATGAGGGAAATTACAAGTTTCTTTTAATGTGAAAATTCCCAAATTTATTGTTTGTTTTTCAGTTGTGTCAGGAAATACACATATATAAGAAGGTTGACATGTATTAAGGAGTGTATTTAATTTTAATAAATCATTATTATGTAACATCCTGGGATGATTGGCATGAACTTTCTAGATATAATCTTAATTAGGAATGTGGAAGTGAGATTGAGAGTATGTTAATTGTGGTTTCTTTCGCAAATCTTTCTAGTGGTCATGGTGACATAAGAAAATTAAAAGGTTTATTGCAAAAATTACTCATAAAATCCTGGATCTAGAAAATGATCAGTAACTTTAACATCACAAAAGAAATAACTCGATATGTACCTTCTGAAGGACACGTTGGAAACACTTATGAAGAATTATTTGCCAAAAAAAATGAACCTAAATTTGATAGTCTCTAGATCCACTAATCAATTAGAAATATATAGAGGATTGAGGAACATGTTAGAAGACATAAGAGCATGCATCAGCAAGATCCTGATGTGAGAAATACTACCTTACAAATGACCCAGTGTCTTCAAAAAATAAATTAGGACAAAAAAAATTTAATAGAAACCTATGGGTTTAGGGGCGCCTGGGTGGCACAGCGGTTAAGCATCTGCCTTCGGCTCAGGGCATGATCCCGGCGTTCTGGGATCGAGCCCCACATCAGGCTCCTCTGCTATGAGCCTGCTTCTTCCTCTCCCACTCCCCCTGCTTGTGTTCCCTCTCTTGCTGGCTGTCTCTATCTCTGTCGAATAAACAAAAAAAATCTTTAAAAAAAAAAAAAAAAAAAAAAGAAACCTATGGGTTTAAACAGACCTTAAAAATACATCAACCAGATGCAATTTGTGGGCTTTATTTGGGTCCTGATCTTACCAGACAGTTAAAGAAGGGTATTTGAACACTGATATTAAGGAACTGCTTAATTTTTTCAGATGTGATAATACTATCATATTTTTAAAAGATAGCTTTTGGGGTATTGAAATTGGTATTGAAATATTGGTGGATGAAATGATATATCTGGGTTTGCTTCAAAATAATCTAGTTGAAGATGGGGATACAGGTGAAAGAATATTGGTCATACATGATTTGATAATTGTTAAAGCTGAGTCATTATACCATTCTCTCTACTTCTAAGTATGTTTGAAATTGTTTAATAAAATGCTTTTTTATTTCTTTTTTAAATATTTTTATTTTTTATTTTTTATTATAATAATATTTTTTTATTATATCATATTAGTCACCATACAGTACATCCCTGGTTTTTGATGTAAAGTTCGATGATTCATTAGTTGCGTATAACACCCAGTGCACCATGCAATACGTGCCCTCCTTACTACCCATCACCAGCCTATCCAATTCCCCCAGCCCCCTCCCCTCTGAAGCCCTGAGTTTGTTTCTGAGTCCATAGTCTCATGCTTCATTCCAATCCCTTCTGATTACTAATAAAATGCTTTTTAAGAAAGAGCAGAAATTAATAAACATAATGGAAAGATCAACCAAATAAAAAGTTGTTCCTTTGATAAAATTAATGAAATTGAGTCAGGAAGATAAGGTTTGTGATTATATATGTTTTGAAAATTTCACATTATAACCACCACTTCCAGTGCCATTCAGAAGGCATTTTTCATCTTAAAAGTAATATATTGTTAAAATCTCATTTAACCTTTCCTAACTAGTGCTTCTCAAACTTGATTAAGCACAGTCATCCTTCCTTCTCTTCTTTTTTCTCTAACTTCACATCATACTTCTTGTCATCCAGGTAAACAGTCCCTAAGTACTTGCTCAGGAAATGCTGACTTTTCCAGGTTTATCTATTTATGTAACAGGACCAAGTATTTCACATCTTTGAAAATATCTTGCTTATTTTCTGTCTGGAATTCCCCTCTTCCCTCCTTGGGTGTTATCTGCTTATGATGATCTATGAAAACTTTTAAGTGCTTCTGCTCCTCAGTTATTTCTGGTTTTGACAGAAATAACTTTCTTTCTTTTTTTTTTAAGATTTTATTTTTAAGGAAAATAAAGCCCACCTCCAACGTGAGGCTTGAACTCACAGCCCCAAGATTAAGAGTTGCATACTCTACCGACTGAGCCAGCCAGGCTCCCCCTTTTTTATTATTTCAGTACTTTTTATGACTGCTTTATTTCTTATGCTGTTGTACATTCAGTTGTTTATGCCTCTCTTCTATTGAACAATGGGTACTTTGAGGATAAGATTATGGGGTTTTTGAGGGGAGATTTATCTTCTTTTGGTAGGAATTAGAAACTATATTATAAATATAACTGACTTAAATGAACTTTTATAAATGTAACTCATATGTAAGTTGGGAACTGCCCAATATTAGTTGAAATATGTATATGTATTTAAAAGTTTATAGTTTTAAAACTTGAAGGAATACTACATCCCAAATATCATTGCATGGAGGAAGTAAGGTGTTCCCCTATTCTTACCTGTAACCCCACCCCTTAAGAACTAGGTGACATTGTATGGATCTCTTTTTCTTTTCTTTCTTTTTTTTTTAAGATTTTATTTATTTATTGGACAGAGGGAGACACAGCGAGAGAGGGAACACCAGCAGGGGGAGTGGGAGAGGGAGAAGCAGGCTTCCCGCTGAGCAGGGCTCCATCCCAGGACCCTGGGATCATGCCCTAAGCCAAAGGCAGACACTTAACGACTGAGTCACCCAGGCGCCCCTGTATGGATCTCTTAATTCCATTTCCCACTAAAGCCTCCCAACAGGGAAGTGGGTGTTAAGAGAAGGTAAAAGCCTTCTGTGCATTAATGTAATTTTAAATAATCACATTTGGCTAGTGGCCACTGTATTGGACAGCACATCTCTGTGCTGTTTAAACACTGTCCAATACAGTGGTCCAACACAGTCCAGTACAACTTCATCCTGTGGTAATGGGGGCCTTTGAAGGTATTTCAACAGGAGGAAGAAATGATTAGATTTAAATTTAACAAATCCCATTAGTAGCTATGTATAGGGAGGAGAAATTGAAGCTATAAAGACCAGTAGAGAACTATATAACAGTTCAAATGAAAGACTGTTTTAAACAATGGCAGATGATTGGATGAATATTTGAGTGCAAAATCAATAAAGTTGATTTTGTAATTATTTCATAAGTGCTTATTTTATTACATTGAATCATGACCAACTTGATGGCAGAGTCTATATTTTAATAATGGTAACCAGCATGTTTTGATAATTGCTAAATGACAGGCATTGTTGAATGTCTTACATGTATTATCTCATTTAGTGCTCTCAATACCCTATGAGGCAGGAAATAATGTAGATGGAGAACAGATTGGAGAAGTCAAGTAACCTGGCCAAAGTCACACAGAGAGTAAATGCAAAGAGATTTAAAAAGAAAAGAATACAATTAAAATCATATGGCAAGGGGGATCATGAAATATTTAAATATGTTTGTTGCATATATTATTCCTGTTTTATGGGAGTTTCCTAATTTTGGCACATAGTAGGTTATAAAAATAATATTAATACTTGAGCATATACTCCGTGCTAGGAATTATTCTAAACCCTTGACATAGAGTAATTTTTATAATAGCCCTGTAAGAAAGGTACTGTCATTATATTCATTTTTATAGAGGAAAAAACTGATAGGCAAACATAGGATGACTTGTTCAAGAAAGTGGCAAAGCAGGTATTAAGAGTTCATGTAATTTGGCTCCGGTGCTCCTGAAGCACATAATACATTTGTGTGTTATGTTAATAGTGTACAAATGGAAAGATAGATCATACTGTGGTGTTTCAGTATACCAACCTCTTAACCATGAAAGTGGCTGAACTTGAGATTTAATTAATATGGTTTCTGGGTACGTGGAGATCTTTCTTTTTATGGCTTTTGGCAGTAAAGTGTAGATTCTCTGAGAATTTTGTCAGGCTGTGTAGGATGTGGCTGTTTTGTCTGTTAAAATTGTGTATGGCCTGAGTTTACTGACCCTGATAACTCTTTTTTTTTTTTTTTAAAGATTTTATTTATTTATTCGACAGAGATAGAGACAGCCAGCGAGAGAGGGAACACAAGCAGGGGGAGAGGGAGAGGAAGAAGCAGGCCCATAGCAGAGGAGCCTGACGTGGGGCTCGATCCCATAACGCCGGGATCACGCCCTGAGCCGAAGGCAGACACTTAACTGCTGTGCCACCCAGGCGCCCCCTGATAACTCTTTTCCTCTATTTGCTCACTAAAGCTGTGCTCATAGTTCAAAGACAGTATAGTGTAGTAGAAGGAGCACAATTGGATTCATATATCTTACATTTTAATCCAAGCACTATCAGTTCTGGAATATCCCTTTTCTAACCTACAAAATAGGGAAACCTCTGGATAGGAGTAAGGAGTAAATGGAATGATACATATTATTTTAAAATGCCTGCTGTAGTACTCATATGCTCAAAAAACTGCAACTGCTTTTCTTCTTAATGAAACATTTCCAGATTTAAGTACCATTTCTTTCCTTCTAGTTGTTCAGTTTCCTAGGAGAACCTTGTACCTGCCAACCACTTGGTAACCCTGACCTTTAGACTTTGAACTGGATACTGTGGAGTTCCTAAATAAACTACAAGGAGAAATGCATTAATTCTTTATGGTGTTATGAGACTGTTTTGTATCTAATTTTTTTACAGAGAGATAATCCTATGCTCTATTAAAAGCAAAAATGATAAGGAAAACTCCAGCTACTTTTATTTCTGGATTCCTATTCTGAGTGGATAAATGAGTAAATGAATAAATGAATAATGTGCTAGTGGAAATGAAAATTGCAAGTAATGGAATCCTTGAGAAAATTTCTCACATGAGAAATCTTTTTCTGAAAATATTTCCATCTTATTTCTCAGTGATGATGTAGATAGTGGCAGTTTACAGTCTGATTTTGGAACAGTATATTAATAGAAAAAACAAATGCACAAAAGGTCAGCAGTCTCTGTACATTCTGGAAACATTCTTTTAGCAATTCTGATTCGTAGTGTAATGCTTTTATTTTAGGGAAATAAATTACTTGAGTTCTCTTTATCCAAGTGCAGTGCCTAACCAATAATATTTAATGACTAAGTAAAATTTCTGAGTATTGTTGAAATTGACTGCAGTAAAGAAGGGTTAAGGAGAGGAAGGAAATAAATTTGAACATCATTTTTAATGATGCAATTTATATTTAAAAGACATTTCTGAGGAATCATTTTATTTCAAATAAGCTTTGAGATGTGACTTACCGTAAAATGCACACATTTTAAGTGTCAAATTTCGTGTTTTGATATAGGCAAACATTTGTGTAAGTACTATATAATAAATTAGAAAATTTCTATCACCTAGAAATGTTTCCTTTGTGTCCGTTTGTAGTCAATCCGCTGAAAGACAGCCAGTAATCTAATTTTTGTCACTATAACCTGCTCTAGGACTTTGTGTAAATGAAATCATACAGTGTATACACTTTAATGCCTGGAATTTCTTGTTCAGTTATGTTTTTGAAATTTCTGCTTGTGTTGTATCAACAGTTTATTCAGTGTTATTCCTGAATAGCATTCCATTGTATGAGTATACCACAATTTCTTTGTCAGTGAACAGGTTGATGGAATTTTGGATCATTTCTAGTTTTTGCCTATTAAAAATAAATCTTCTGTGAACACCTTTGTACATTTTTGTAGTTCTGTGTTTTTCCCTTTCTCAAGGAAGGGCCATGTAGTATGTCTATGTTTAACATTAAAAGAAACTGCCAAACTATTTTCTAAATGATTATCCATTTTATACTCCTACCGGAAGTGTGAGTTCTAGTTGCTCCACATCTTCTCCAACACTTGGAATGGTCAGGTTTTTTAGTTTTGGCTATTCTAGTGAGTGTGTAATGGGTATTCCATTTGATTTTTATTTGCTTTTTTCTGGAGAGCTAAGCATGCTTTCACACATTGGTCATTCCTGTATCCCTTTCTGTGACGTGTCTGCCCTTTGCCCATTTTTAAATTGAGTTGCTGTCCTTTTGGTATTGATTTTTAGGATTTCTCTGTATATGCTTGGTATAAGTTCTTTGTCAAATATATGTATTAAGAATATTTTCAGCTGATATATGCCTTGCCTTTTCATTTTCTTAATGGTGTCTTTTGGTGGATAGATGATTTTAATTTTGATTAAGACTTTTTATTATCATTATTTTTTTGGTTCATGATTTTTAGTGTGCTTGCCAAGAAATCTCTGTCTACCCCAAGGTTGCAAGGGTATATTTCCTATAAAGGTATATCTCCTATATTTTCTTCTAGAAGAGTTTAATTTTAGTTTTTATGTTTAGGTTAGTGATCTATCTCTGATTTTATTTTATTTATGCATCTTGTATTTCTCGCTAATTCATTAAATAAATATTTACTGAGCGCCTGCTCAGTGCCAAGCCCTGGTTAGGCACTTAGTATCTATTAGTAAACAAAAAGAAGCCACTCGTGGTAAGCCCTTAGAAAGGCCTTGCACCTGTGAAGCTTACATTCTAGGGGAAATGACAATAAATTAATAACTAAGTAAATGACACAGTTTGATAGACGGTGAGAAAGCACCACAGGGTGGGGAAACAGAATAGGGTCAGGTAAATGTTAGTAAGAAGATTTGCAGTTTTAAGAAAGGGTGGTAAACGTAGGCTTTTTTTGAGAATGTTGTTTAAGGAATGACTTGAAGAAGATGAGGGAGTTAGCCATTCATCTATCAAGGGGAAGAGTCTTCTGGGTAGAGAAAACAGCTTTTGAAAGGCGTTAAGGTGGGAATATGTTTGGCATGTCCCAGTAACAGCCAGGAAGCCAGGGTTGTAGTGGGTAATAGTGGATAAGGTCAGAGAGAGAGGGGAGGGCAAATTGTTTAGAATCGTATAGGACATTGTTAAGACTATAATTCTTTGTGTGAGTGACATGGTAAGCCGTTTGAGGGTTCACTATACTTAATGGCCTTTTTTTTAAGATTTTATTTATTTTGTTAGAGAGCATGAGAGGGGGGAAGGACTGAGGGAGAGGAAGAAGCAGACTCCCTGCTGGGCAGGAGCTGGATGCGGGGCTCAGTGCCAGGACCCTAAGATTATGACCTGAGCCGAAGGCAGATGCTTAAAACAACTGAGGCACTCAGGCACCCTTACATTTCATAGACATTTTAAAATAGCACATATGTTTTCATGAAGATCACTTAAGAGGTTTCATATTATTGCTTCATATCTGCTTATAGAAATGAAAGCATGTTTTTGTTTTTGTTTTGTTTCTGATAGGTATACTTAATATTGGTTTTCTTATTTCAGAAAGATCCTGATTACCTGAAGCTCTGGTTGGACAATTTTGTTTCTAGCTATGAACAATTCTTAGATGTTGACTTTGAAAAGCTGCCTACCAGGTATGTAGAAACAATTTCTTGGGGTGCCTGGGTGGCACAGCGGTTAAGCATCTGCCTTCAGCTCAGGGCGTGATCCCGGCATTGTGGGATCGAGCCCCATATCAGGCTCCTCCGCTATGAGCCTGCTTCTTCCTCTCCCACCCCCCCTGCTTGTGTTCCCTCTCTCACTGGCTGTCTCTATCTCTGTTGAATAAATAAATAAAATCTTTAAAAAAAAAAAACAACCAGTTTCTTATCCTTAGATAAGTTTGTTAATTTGAGGTACAAAGACTTCATTGATGACCCATTAAAAGGATGGCAGTTGATGTGACATAAATGATATTCCCACATAACCCTGCTCTTCTGGCAGACTTTCTTAATTGATCACAGCAGGCTTTCCTGCTAATATGAAACTTTGCTTCTAGAAGTAGAGAGGACTGCATTGGTGAACTACTAACAACTGGGTGTCCTGTAATTCACTTCATTTCTAACACTAACTACCTGGAGTTAGTGGCAGATCCCACAAATTACGTGCAAAGTCCTCAATAAGACTGCCCTCACTTCAGACACCAGTTGCAAGTCTTGGGAGCCACCCATACCTCTGACCAACCGGATATAAATTTGAAAGTTTTCATGACTCCCTTAGGTTGAGTAATTAGTTAGACTCATAGAACTCACTGAAAGCACTGTACTTAAAATTATGGTTTTATTACAGAGTAGGGCCTTTGAAAATATCTTAGAGGAGGTGAAGTATTCAGATTTTTCAAATCTAGATTTAAAAGTCATAAAATGGAAGGAAAATTCAAATTTTAGTGGAAAAGTGCAAGTGAAAGTGCCTACCACCTTCTCCATTCACAGTTCCCAGGCCCACTTTGCAGATAAAGTTTTTAAAGTTTTTACTTTTTTCTCAAGCCATCTTGAAGACCTCGTAGTTGTTACTCAGGTAAGACAGGTTAGGTTGGCTGGAGTAAAAAGCTGGAGAAATGAGGAGACACTAGACACTTTCAGTCACAAGAGGAACTCCATTTATAGAAATATATTGAGATGGAAGGGGAGAAATGGGTGGTAGTTGATGATGAGAAAGAATATTTAGAGAATTAAAAATCTTCAAGGAGGAAAGCGTTTGCAGTTTAGGGATGGAGGTAGGCAGTGAGAGTGGGTTTGGGTGAATTGAGTCTGGAGAATCAGAAGCCAGATCATGAAAGGACATGCATGCTTTGCTAATGGACTTTGATTTTTTGTTATGGAAGATGGAAGGCTCTGCTAAAGAATTTTCTGCATGAGAGTGTCATGATCAAGTTTGTTTTATAAAAGTCCCTATGGTAACATTAGGAGGTTGAACTGGAAAGGGTTGAGACTGAAGGCAAGAAGCACAGTTAAGAGGCAGTTTTAATAATTCAGAGAGGAAATCATTAGAACTTTGCACCAAGACATTGAACTTTGTGCTTTAATGCTCAGAAAGCATTAGTGGTTCATTATTTATAAATATAGTTTCAGAGTTCTTTGTTAGATGATTTGTAACAGGTTTGTAAAGGTTGAAGAGTATTAAATCTTGAACTCAAAATAAGATTACATACTATTGATTTTTACTCATAAAAGAGTATCCTTGTGGTTTGTGCTTAGAAGTGCTTTTATTTTATTTTATTTTATTTTTTTAAAGATTTTATTTATTTATTCGACAGAGATAGAGACAGCCAGCGAGAGAGGGAACACAAGCAGGGGGAGTGGGAGAGGAAGAAGCAGGCTCATAGCGGAGGAGCCTGATGTGGGGCTCGATCCCGTAACGCCGGGATCACTCCCTGAGCCGAAGGCAGACGCTTAACCGCTGTGCCACCCAGGCGCCCCAGAAGTGCTTTTATTTTAATAATCTGCGGCTCATTTTAAATCATGACCCTAAAGATTTTATGGAGTCAGGATTTGGGCCTTTGAATACTTGGAATATTGAAATTAAGTCTTTAAAGTTTGTAAGACGCACTTGTTATACATTGCATCTCCTTTCTTGGGAGGTCATTTCTAAAAACATTATGTAGACTTATATTGCCACTATATTTAAAATAAGATGAGGAATGCCAGAATATTGCTTTATTCATGGTTTAGCTGGTTTATTTAAAATTTATTTCATATCTGACAGAAAACTAAATCATAAATTATATTTTACTAATAAAAAACCTTCAGTTTTTCAAGCGAATACGATGTGCAAGATGCATAAAACTAGTCAGTTCACCTTAAAGATAAGAAACTCACAGATAATCCTCATTTATTTTTATTTTTTTATTTTTTAAAGATTTTATTTATTTATTTAACAGAGAGAGAGAGACAGCTAGCGAGAGAGGGAACACAAGCAGGGGGAGTGCGAGGGGAAGAAGCAGGCTCCCAGTGGAGCAGGGAGCCCGATGTGGGGCTTGATCCCAAGACTCTAGGATCACACCCTGAGCCGAAGTCAGATGCTTAACAGCCAAGCAACCCAGGCGCCCCGATAATCCTTATTTAAATTAAACTTACTTGATAAAACTTCTAAGTTAGAGAATTCATAATGCAAGGCAAGGAATGCTTTTACCAGAATTTAAAGCCTTATAGGTTAAGCTGGACTTCTTCCTGTGTTAGATGGAGACAACAATGGGTAGCTGTTTAATATAGACATGCAGTAGCCAAACAGAGGAGTGGAACAGATTTCTGGGGATTGGGAAATTTCAGCAAAAGGAGCTTAGAATTTGGGGGCAGTAAATTCCTAATGATGAGAAAATGCTCCCAAATTCTTAAATCCTCATCACATTAGGAACATGGCCAAAACTTTCAACTTTATCTACATGTCATGTTCTAATTAAACCCCAGTTTTATAATGAGCATATAGATTTCTACAAGTCTACAACAGTAGATTTCTTTTTTAGAAGTTAATTTTTTTCTGTCTAGTAAAATTTTTAAAAATGCAAATAGAGAATGGGACCACTAAGGAAAAAGGGAACTAATCCTTTAACTAGGATTGAATATTGGGAAATCTAATGTTTCTTTCTTGTTGACTTATGTTTTTGGGAAAGTGAGTAGGAATAGTTTAGCTTAGTCTGGAAAATCAGTTATATTTAAGTTTAAATATTATTTTGACGTTACTGTGGTTTTTCTCATCACCTCTTTTTAGCAGGAAAAAAGTATATATAAAAATGAGGGTTTTTCTGGTACCATCTATAAAAGAGAATGAAAGAATCCAAACTACAAGTGAAGTGGTACCCAGGCTAAAATGAAACATGTATTTTTGTGGCTTGGTTATAGAATTCCACAACCTTGGTAATGTGCTTTGTGATTTCTATGTAATTGAAGTCAGGTGTTTATTTTATAAGGCCCTTTATTTTGTGGGATTGTTCTGGAAGAGGCTAAAAGTATTTATCGTATATATTTATATAACTACTGGTAACATGCTTCAAATTTTTCTGTCTACAGTGAATGAAATAGCTTTAAACTCAGTGTAAAAATAATGGTAAATCTTCATATTAAGCATTATCTGAAGAAAAGGCTAAAGTTTGATTGTAATTTAATCATAGGAGCTTATCTTGGTGCTCCTTTTGTGATTGGGTATTTTTCTTAATAGAGATAGGAAAATTAGTATTTGGTGACTTTATGAAAAGATTTGTAGGCTTTAGTGATAGTGTATTTAATTACATTTTTATAGTTCTTTACATATTTCATTGTTAAAAATGCGTATTTACTTTTTGGTTTCAGAACCCTGTGAAATAGGGCAGATGATACTACAATTTTATAGATTAGGGTACTTCGGAGATTAAATGGTGTGCTTTATAGTATAGAGGTGGAACTTAATAACACAGGTGTTCTCACTTTGATTCTGGGATAATTGTATTATAAGAGAAAGTAGCCAGTCACATCTGTTGTTGGCTTTTGTCCTTAAAGAACCAGATCATCTTCTTACCCAGAAACTGGTTGTCACAAAATATTGATGAATTACTTTAAAAAAATTTATTAATATTCATGCTTAGGGTTTCCCATTCACCTATTTATCTTTCTCCTTTCCTTTTGCTGGTTATCTTCTCCCCTCTTCTGACCACGTGGCTTGGGAAGCCTATAGGTAGGTGAATATTGTTTATTTAGTAAAACAGTTGACAGATATTAAACTAGTTATGGGTACTACATTTTTATTTGCTAGTTATTGTTCCTTTTAGAAATGGTATACCAACCTACATATACACACCTGTTTTATTTCTGAGCAGAAAGTGAACTAATTCTAACTATTTTCTTTGAAAATAGCACAACTGAAGCTATTAAATAGATTCTGTCTCTAACTCTCCCTCTTTTCAGTAAGGTTCTTCTGAAGTAAGACTAACTACTGAGCTCTGCTACTCTTCTAAAGTGTCACACTGACGATCTGGTGGTGCCTTGCAGAGAAGGCACAGAGCATCTGGAATAAAAGAGTTTCTTTAGGATTTGAGGTGAAAATGCAATTCCTTTAAAGTGCTGAAGATTTTCTTCCTGTACTTAATCACCCTTCTTATTTTCCCCCCTTATAGGGTAGATGATGTGCCTCCAGGAATATCTCTACTTCCTGATAATATTCTGCAGGTTTTAAGGATCCAGCTACTACAGTGTGTTCAGAAAATGGCGGATGGGTTAGAGGAACAACAGCAAGCTTTGTCAATTTTGCTTGTCAAGTTCTTCATTATTCTTTGCAGGTATCTGGTACAAACAAATAAACTAGTTATATGTTTTTAAAAACTATCAAAATATTGGGGCACCTGGGTGGCACAGCGGTTAAGCGCCTGCCTTCGGCTCAGGGCGTGATCCCGGCGTTAAGGGATCGAGCCCCACATCAGGCTCTTCTGCTATGAGCCTGCTTCTTCCTCTCCCACTCCTCCTGCTTGTGTTCCCTCTCTCGCTGGCTGTCTCTATCTCTGTCCAATAAATAAATAAAATCTTTAAAAAAAAATCAACAACAAACTATCAAAATAGCAATGCATTTATTGATTATTAATGCTGTTTGTTGTTCATATGGAGCTTTAAAGACTGAGTGCACCTTTTTTTTTTTTTAAAGATTTTATTTATTTTTATTAGAGAGAGAGGGAGCATAGGTAGGGGGAAAGGCAGAGGGAGAGGGAGGAGCAGACTCCCCCTGACTGGGGAGCCCAACTCGGGGCTAGATCCCAGGACCTGACCCAAAGGCAGACATTTAACTGACTGAGCCACCCAGGTGGCCCCTTGAGTGTACCTTTTTTGAAAGGCTTGTGATTTGTTATTATATTGGAAAGCTTTTCATTTATTTGTTTATTTAATGTTTTATTTCTTTATTTAAAATAGGCTCCATGCTGAACGTAGGGCTAAAACTCATGACCCTGATCAGGAGTTTCATGCTCTACCGACTGAGCTAGCCAGGCATCTCTATTGGAAAGCCTTTAGTTATCATGCCTAGTTATAGAGAGATTCAGCCAAGATTTAAAAAAAGAAAAATTACTGTAAAGACAGTGACGAAGTTTTTACCTAACCAAGAATTTGTCACACCAGTATTTTCTATGTGGTCCTCAACCTATAAATATATATACATTTTTACTACTATGCATTATCATTTGTGAAATGTATTTTTCTAATCTTTCATTTTATAATTTTTCCAAAGAAAGTATACTTATTCTGCAGCTTATATTTCCAGGTTTATAGATGATTAGGTCTGTGGTACTTAAATTTTGGTGTGCCTAAGTATCAACTGGGAAGCTTAATGGGAATGCAGAGCTTGAGACTTATGAAAATTCTGACTCCAAAGGGCTCAAGCATTCTAATTTTTCATGAATTCCACACTAACCTGCATATACAAATTTAAGAACCATTGGATTAGGGGCATTTTATTCCTCTTTAAAGTCTATCTTCTTTTTGGAAGCCATTTCCTATAATATATACTATTTTTTTAATAAATATTTTAGAGTTACTTGGTAGACAAACAGACTTAATTTACTGTGCATTTATTTACTTTTCACTCAGTTGCCTATTGTATATGATTGCAGGAATCATGGAAAGATTGAGTAATAATTGCTAAAATGTTTCTCCCCTAATTTAGGCTCACCCAAAACTATAGACACTTTTCTGATTTTGTGCTCTTTATCATCCCTAAAATTTAGAAAAATAATACAAGAATTAAAGGGTTGGGGTGCCTGGGGGGCACAGTTGTTAAGCGTCTGCCTTCTGCTCAGGGCATGATCCCGGTGCTCTGGGATTGAGCCCCACATCGGGCTCCTCCACTAGGAGCCTGCTTCTTCCTCTCCCACTCCCCCTGCTTGTGTTCCCTCTCTCGCTGGCTGTCTCTCTCTCTGTCAAATAAATAAATAAAATCTTAAAAAAAAAAAAAAGAATTAAAGGGTTGAAGGAAAAAGGGTTTATTTAGGCAGTAAAACATGAGTTGGTCTGTTGATCTGCTATATGTTGTCCTGTTAACTACTTAGTACAGTTTTATAGAAATCAGAAACCCTATAGATAAATAACTGTTTTAAATCCAGTATGTTTAGGGGTACCTGAGTGGCTCATTTGTTTAAGCGTCTGCTTCTGTTCACATCATGATCCCGGGATCCTAGGATGGAGCCCTGTGTCGGACTTCCTGCTCAGCAGAGAGTCTGCTTCTCCCTCTCCCCTCCCACCCACTAGTGCTCGCTCTCTCTCTCTCTCACTCTCGCTCAAATAAATAAAATCTTAAAAAAAAAATCTAGTATGTTTAGCTCTTTTTTAAAATTTTCATTTATTTATCTTGGAGAGAGCGTGGGTGTGTGCACGTAATTAGGGGGAGGGGCAGAGGGGAGAGAGAATCCCAAGCAGGCTTAAAGCTGAGCACCCTGACACAGGGCTCGATCTCATGACCCCGAGACCACGACCTGAGCTGAAATCAAGATTTGGAAGCCCAACTAACTGAGCCACCTAGGCGTCCCTAGCTCTTGATCATTATAGGCAAGTACTGGAATGTTCCAACACATCTTTTGGTTGAATTTTTTCTTACTAGGAGATAATCTCTGATGATAAATTTAATGTTTATTTTATTTTAAATTTAATGTTTAATAGCTGCCAAACACAGAACATGTTTCTATTTACAGAGACCTCACTTTTTAAAAAAAATTCCTTTAAAATTTTTTAATAGGTTTTATGTTGTATAACAGTTTAGTTTTATTTAAAAAATTTGGAAAAAGTACAGAGTTCTTATGTGCTCCTTCTCCTTCCTCGCAGTTCCCCTGTTATTAACATTTTGCATTAGGTTGGTACCTTTGTTAAAATTGATGAGCAGGTATTGGTATATCATTAACAAAAGTCTGTAGAGTACATTAGAGTTAACTATTTGTGTTGTACGATTCTATGAGTTTTGACAAATGCATACTGTCATGTATCTACCATTATAATGTCTTAGAGAATAATTTCATCACCGTAAAAATGCCCTGTGCTCCATCTATTCATTTCTCTCCTGTCATGCCCAACCTCTGACAACCACTGATTTTTTTTTATGTATAGTGTTGCTTTTCTCAATGTCATATGTGTGAAATCATACAGCATGTACCATTTTCAGACTGACTTCTTTAACTTATCAATATAGATTTAAGGTTCTTGCATGATTTTATGTGGTTCGATAGTGTGTATCTTTTTATCAGTGAATAATAATACTCAGTTTATGGATGTACCACAGTTTGTGTATTCATTTACCTAATGAAGGACGTCTTGGTTACTTCCAGTTTTTGGCAGTTATCAGTGTGGCTGCTTTAAACATTTATGTAGATTTTTGCATGGGCATAAGTTTTCAAGTTGTTTGGGTCAATACTCTCACTCATCAGCACTTCCTCCCTTTCCCTGAGGCAGCACATCTGGTTTATTCTCCAACTTCTGTTCCTTGGAGCCTATGAGGGGAGGTCATTGTGCCCTGTTGCTACTTCTCTGGGGAATGCGGGTGTAAACCCAGGGTTGGGGGTCTCTCTGCTCACCTCTCCCACCCCCCTGCCCTCTAGCACAGCTTCTTTCTGCTCTTCTTTCATCTTTATGTGAGAAGCCATGTCCCTTGTGCTGTCTCTCACCTGTCCTACCTGTGCCCTGCTCTCCAGCTTATATTTAAGTCCCGGGCATGCCTCCTACTCCCAGGTTCCCCTCTCGTGTCATGTTATGCATTTTGCAAGGAAAAGCCACTTGGGGAAAGGTGGAAAGGACAGAAAAAGATACATTTCCACTAGCCCTTTCGTGAGCCAAGGGTTTATGCAAGGAAAAAAAATAAATAGAAAAATAATTCTGTTATGAACATGAATATGTATAGATATGTCTTCGAGACACCTTCAATTCTTTGGGGTACCTATACAAAAGTGGACTTGCTTGTTCGTATGATAATTGTATTTTTAATTTTTTAAGGAATTGCCATACTGTTTTTTATAGCAGTGAGTGCAGCATTTTACTCCCATCAGCAGTGCTCAAATGTTCCAGTTACTGCACATCCTTGCCAACACATGTTGTTTCTGTTTATTTGGGTTTTTTTGTTTTTGTTTTGTTTGGTTTTTTTGGAGGGGGGGCTCAAAGGGAGAGGAAGAGAGAAAAACTTAAGCAGGCTCCATGCCCAGTGTGGAGCCTGACATGACCTGAGCCTAAATCAAGAGTCGGATGCTTAACCAACTAAGCCATGCAGGTGCCCCTGTTCGTTGTTGTTTTATTTTTATTTATTTATTTATTTATTTTTATTTTTTAAAGATTTTATTTATTTATTTGACAGAGATAGAGACAGCCAGCGAGAGAGAGAACACAAGCAGGGGGAGTGGGAGAGGAAGAAGCAGGCTCATAGCGGAGGAGCCTGATGTGGGGCTCGATCCCATAACACCAGGATCACGCCCTGAGCCGAAGGCAGACGCTTAACCGCTGTGCCACCCAGGCACCCCTGTTGTTTTTTTTTTAATATTATCATCCTAATGGGTGTGAGGGGATACCTCATTATAGTTTTGATTTGCATTTCTGTAATGATTTTTGATGTTAAGTATCTTTTCATGTGCTTAATGGCCATTCATATAGTAGTTCTTTGGAGAAATGTCAATTCAAGTCTTTTGCCCATTTTTGAATTGGGTTGAGTTTTTTGAATGTTGAGATTTAGGAACTCTCTCTATATTCTGAATATTAATCCCTTGTCAGATGTCTGATTTGCAAGTATTTTCTCCCATTTTATGAGTTGCCTTTTTACTCTGTTGATAGTGTTTTTTTGATGTTCAAAATTTTAAAATTTTCATAAAGTCCAGTTTGTCTATTTTTACGTTTGTTGCCTATACCTCTGATATCATATCCAAGAAATAATTACCAAATCCAGTGTCATGAAGCTCTTGTACTTTTCTTCTAAGAGTTTTATTGTTTTAGGTCTTACACTTAGTTTCTCGATCCATTTTAGTTAATATTTGTATATGGTGAAAGTAAGGATCCAGCTTCATTCTTTTGCATGTGGATATCCAGTTTTCCCAGAATCACTTTTTGAAAAGACTTTCCTTTCCCCATCGAATGGTGTCAGGACTTGTTAAAAGCATGCATGTGAGGATTTATTTCTGGGCTATTTTATTCCATTTGTCTATATGTCTTTGTTTATGCCAACATCACTGTTTTGATTATTGTTGTTTTGTACTAAGAAAGAAAATCAGAAAGTGTGAATCTTCCAGTTTGGTCTTTTTCAAAATGGTTTTGGCTACTTAGGGTCCTTTGGGATTCCATATGAAATTTAGGGTGGGTTTTCCTGTTTCTGCAAAAAACATCATTGGGATTTTGATAGGAATTGCATTGAATCTGTAGATTGCTTTGGATAGTACTGATATTTTAACAGTGAGATGTCTTCTGATCTGTGAACATGACATGCGTTTATGTTTATTTATGTCTTTTAAAATATCTTTCAGCAATTTTTTTCAGTTTTCATTTTACAAGTCTCACTTCCTTGGTTAAATTAATTCCTAAGTATTTTATTCTTAATGCCATTGTAAATGGAATTGTCTTCATGATAATCCTTTCATTATTTATTATTTATGTATAGGAATGCAGTTGATTTTTGTGTGTTGATTTTTTTATCCTAATACTTTGCTGAATTCATTTATTAATTCTTATGGTTTGTGCTTAATCTTTAGAGTTTTCTTCATATAAAATTATATCATTTGCAAACAGATAAATTTTACTTCTTCTTTTCCAATTTAGATGCTTTTTATTTCTTTTTCTTGCCTAATTGCTTTGGTTAGAACTTCTAGTACTGTGTTGAATAGAAACAGAAAAGTGACCATCTTTCCCCTGTTCCTGTTCTTAGAGGAAAAGTCTAAGTCTTTCACCATAGAGTATGACGTCTGCTGTAGAATTTTTATATATGGCTTTTTATTATGTTGAGGTACTTTTGTCCGTGACCCTCTTAAGTTCTCTGAAAATTACTTCAGCCAGAGAGCAAGGAGCTTGAAAAAGTGGGGCAAGGTGCGCTAACAATGGCTGCCCACCTCTTTGTGTGCATTTCTGTGATCAGAAGCAGCAGTCGGTGATCAGAGCACAGATCCCTGATATTTGAAGGACAGTATCCTTTTTGCCCACCCTGGTTCCTTTAACTTGTTAGCAAGCAGTTATGGGAAGATGTGCAGAGCTGCCCACCACATGGCTAGGGGTGGAGGATGGGTGGTCGCTACTGTGCTAATAATAGCGGAAATTGACCAAAATTAACATTAACTGCAATTTACTGTCCCATGTCTTCCCCTGGAAGTTGCCAACATTCAGACTTCAGAGTTCCAGAATAAGTTATATCCAGCACAGTTGTTTTCTAGGTGTGGAGACAGATTCCTGGTGCTTCCTATTCTGCCATCTTCCTGGAATCCTATGTAGGGTCTTTGAATTTTACCTCTCCTTTAGTTTTTCTTTCTTCAGAGAAGTCATGCCAGTCTGACTTCTTATATTAAGAACTCTGTTAATTCCGTTATTTTTCAGGTTCTTTTAGCATCTGCTGTATTTTATTTTTTTAATTTCCATTCAATTAATTAACATATCGTATATTATTAATTTCAGAGGTAGAGTTCAGTGATCCATCAAATCAGTCTTACATAATACACAGTGCTCATTATATCACGTGCCCTCCTTAATTGCCCATCACCCAGTACACCATCCCCCACTCACCTCCCGTCCAGCAACCCTCAGTTTGTTTGGTTTGTCTCCCTCTTCGATTTCATCTTGTTTTATTTTTCCCTCCCTTGCCCTATGATTCTCTGTTTTGTTTCTTAAATTCCACATATGAGTGAGATCATATGATAATTGTCTTTCTTTGACTTATTTCATTTAGCATAATACCCTCTAGTTCCATCCACGTCGTTGCAAATGAGCATCTGCTGTATTTTAGATAAAAAGTTTTTTTCAATGTCACAATGTCTCAGAACAGAAAATTAGTAGACTTTGTTTTATTATGCTAAGAAAAAGATCAGTGATGATAGATAATAGGAAATGTTAGCATTATGTGTCCTATCTTGTCTTATAAAAATGGGATAAAAATGAGGACCATATTTTAATTAAACACCACTTATTGACCTACTCACTGCTTTAAACAAGGCATATACTACACCCTTGTGGAGAATGTACAGATGCTGACTTTTCTATCAAGGCCTTTCAGTAGAGTTGAGAAATATGTCTAGATAAGGGAACTGTAATTTCAAAGAGCAAAATGAAAACTCTAAAACTGTACATGTGTTATAATGGCAACAATATGTACAAAAACCAAACTAAGAATCTGCATACGAAAATAAAAACAAACCCGAAAAGAAATATTCCAAAATGTAAATAGTTGCTAATGTTTGGGTTGTAAGAATATTTCTGATTTTTGTTTCTCCTTTGTTTCTACTTTGTGGTATTTTTCACTTTTTCTATGATAAATAACTGCTGATCAGCATGTACTTCTTAAACATTCTCTGTTTAGAGTAGTTAAATGGTGCTTGAGGTGTGTTTCACATTCTTAGTGGAAAAACAGTTATGTAACCATACTGATTTTAAGTTTTAATAAATGTAATTTATATTTCCTTTACCAACATGTATTTTCAAAATTCAACCTGAATACATGAGCATACATTTTTCTCACTATTCATATGTAATAAATATTCTTTTTTTCCCCTCACAGAAATCTATCTAATGTGGAAGAAATTGGGACTTGCTCATATATTAATCATATCATCACTATGACAACACTCTATATTCAACAAGTAGGTGAATTAATATATTCCTTTTGTTGCTTTACTGAGATTAAATAGGTTTTACTTTTTTTAATATTATAGTTAGTAAAGTTAAATGTTTTTAGAGGAGATAATAGTCAAGAAGTGAATTAAAATTACCATTAGGTACTATGTATTTCAGATATCTTAAATGTGTTATCTAAAAATAGAGATGCAATTATTAATATATTTTATTTTAATTAAAAATTAAAGTGTTTTATAAATGGCTTTTTACAATGACATAATTTGTCAATTTGTATATCATATATGCTGTATGTATATCATATATATATAACATATTATTTATCATCAAATATCCCTCTTACTGAAAACATATTCTTTTTGCTTTGCATTTTAAACTCTTCATAGGCCATATTTAAAATTTGAAGGATTATATCCAGTTCATGTGATTAACTGACCCTTTAGACTCAATTGGAACTTAGGTTTTTTTAAATGAAAATGATTTATTAGATGGTTAATGAAACATGTTTTCTTTTAATGATGTACATAAGAATGTTTGCAGTTTAATATTCTTAACTAAATATAATTTTTTGTTTAACTTTGCTCTCAGTTAAAAAGCAAAAAAAAAGAGAAGGAATTGGCAGATCAGACATCTATTGAAGAATTTGTGATCCATGCATTGGCGTTTTGTGAAAGTTTATATGATCCATATAGGAATTGGAGGCATAGAATTTCAGGGTATGTCTTATAAATCATAATGTTCATTTAAAACCTGAATGTCATAAATATATGTAATTTTTCAATGCAGGTCTTATTCTTTATGAAAGAAATATGTAAGATGTGTATAAGACCACTGTCTTTATCTCTGAGTTAGTGAACTGTGTTGGAAGTAATGAATTAGTGAAAATTGCCACTTCCAGATAAGAAATCTCCTTTAAACTTTTATTTTGTAATGCAATCAAATGCTAATAATCTAATAGGAAAATTTCAAAGCACAGTAACATCAAGTAGAGTGTACATATTTTTCAAGGAAAGTTCTCTTTTTTTAAGCTCATTTCATAGGATGAAAATGCCTTTTAACAGTATTTTGTCTGCTTTTAATTGTGGACCTTGTGTCAGCTAGGGTCTGGTCAGGAAAACAAACCATACCAGCTATTTTAAAAAGATATAATAGAAGGAAATTGTTAAATAGGTATTAGAGAACTCAAAAAGCAAGTAAAAATACTGATGTAATGCAGAGATAGTGACTTCAGGAAGCAGCTGCTTCCCTGGGGGTATGGGACAAAAGGAAGAGACTGGAGTTATCAGAAGGTACAAATTTGGAAAAGAGGTCCTGCAGTTGAGTCTCAGACCTCTGATGAAGGAGCATTGCTTAGCTGTGCAGGTATCACTGAGCAGCCATGAATAGGCTGGTGCTGGAATTGCCAAAAATAATCTGAAGACGAAAAGAACCAACTGTGAATGCTACAGTTAAGAACTGTTGGGTGGTAAAAAAAAAAAAAAAAAAGGAATAAGGAATCAGTTTCTTTTTCACCCTTCGCCTTCCAGGCTCCATTTATTATGCACTGTTGGTGAATCCAACAGTGGAGTACCTGGAAAAAGAGAAGTATAGTTTGCAGAGTGCTTGTCACAGCATCACAAAGCAGATAGAATATAGGATGATGGGTTTGCACCAAGGGACAGTAGTATAATTACCAGTTCAGGGCTCACAGAGAAGAGTTTTAAACTCATATCCTCATTACCTGTGGACACAGAACAGGAAGAGTTGTATTATCAACCGCTGTCAGACTGCTTGTTTAGGTCTCCCAAATCTGCTGTGTTTTCAATCTCAAGATTTTTCCATTTTCTTTTTTTTTTTTTTAAAGATTTTATTTATTTATTTGACAGAGATAGAGACAGCCAGCGAGAGAGGGAACACAAGCAGGGGGAGTGGGAGAGGAAGAAGGAGGCTCATAGCAGAGGAGCCTGATGTGGGGCTCGATCCCATAACGCCGGGATCACACCCTGAGCCAAAGGCAGACGCTTAACTGCTGTGCCACCCAGGCGCCCAAGATTTTTCCATTTTCATTCTTAATTTAACCCAGCCTACTTACACCATTGCCACTTCCTGCAACTTTTCACTACTAAAGTGTTCGGTCTTTATAGGCTTTTCTGGTTTTTTAGGGTCCTATACCCTCACTTTGAGTAGCCACCATTAGATGATGGTGAAGAATTGATAACTGAGAGAATATTTACGTAAACTATATGGTAATACTTTGTATGTTCTATGTAGTGATATTTTATTGAAATAACACATCCTTTAGTTAAAGTAAGATGTAAAAAGTAGATATAACAGGAACAGGTACTCTAGTTATTAAATGTAATAATCCTATCTACATCACTGGCTTTCCTTTATACATTGAGAGAAGTTGTCTTTATTAGGTTTCTCCATAGAAACCTACGTGTGTGTGTGCACGTGTGTTCTAGTTGTAGTCCAAATGTTGTCAGGCTGGAGACCAAAACTGATGATGTAGATGAAGTCCAAAGACAGTCGGCTAGAGAACTCCCCCTTGCTTAGAGAGGCCAATTTTTTTGTTCTACTCACTCTTTCCACTGCTTGGTTGAGGGATTTTGTGTAGGGCAATCTCCTTTATCCATATTTCACCAATTTGAATGTTAATCTCATCCAAAAACACCCTCTCAAGTTGATACATTAAATTAATCATCACATTGTCCTAGTAATTTTCTTGACTGTTCATTAATGAGAAGGAACTAATGACCTTCTGAATACTTCCTTTTCTCCCTACCCCCAATAGGAACAATATTGTTTCCAAAGAAATATTGCAACTTGAACCAGGGTTAAAAGGTACTGTCTAGCAAGAGTCCTGCTTTAAAGAATAGATAAAAATAGTTTCTCCTTATTATATCAAAATACCAGCCTAAGCAGTATGTAGCTTTTGCTTACAGTGCACTTACATTGTTGGGAATTCATGACTCTAAAATTTGTGTCAAGTAAACAGTTCTTTTACAAAAAATTTACTTAGTATTAAATACTTCCTTTTCGGGGCTCCTGGGTGGCACAGCGGTTAAGCGTCTGCCTTCGGCTCAGGGTGTGATCCTGGCATTATGGGATCGAGCCCCACATCAGGCTCCTCCGCTATGAGCCTGCTTCTTCCTCTCCCACTCCCCCTGCTTGTGTTCTCTCTCTCTCTGGCTGTCTCTATCTCTGTCGAATAAATAAATAAAATCTTTAAAAAAAAAATAAATACTTCCTTTTCTCTTGAGCTTTAATATGTCTCTTTTCCCAGAGAGAAAGTGCTTTGAATTTTCCTTGGCAGAGATGTTTTATCAGTCAGGATAAGACAGATGATGTTGCAATAACAAACAAGGGGTCAGAATAACAAAGATTTATTTCTTGTTCATGTTGTCTGCCATTGTTGGCAGGAAGCCCTCACTCATCACAGTCACTCAAGATCCTAAGCTGACAGAGGAGCAAGCATCTAAGGCTTTGCTGGTTACCACGTGAGAGAAAAGAAGCCCTGAAATGTCTCACATTAGCAACTTAATGCTCTCATCTGGTCATGACATCTTATTTTCATTCAGAACTCATTGGTCAGAATTAGTCCCACATTCCCATCTACCACAGTGAAACCAAGAAGTTAGTTCTACTTTGACTGGAAGGAGTAGACTTGGAAATAGTTGGCAGACTACACTGTCACTACCTTTGCCTCTGCCTGAGCACTGCTGATGACTCTTTGAAGATTGAAAGGGGCATGTAACAGTGTTTCATTTGTAGCCTTTCTACTCATTTATCACTTTGGTTCTCAACTAATCAATGTTCTATTTTTTTTTTTTTTCCCCAAAAAGGCTTTGTAATATACAGAAGGGAGGAGTTCCTTCTTGGCTGCTGCTTTCCCCATTGCTGCCAGGACATTGCTTAAACTCCTCTCCTCTTGGCACGGATGTGTGTTTACACACTTCTCTTGATGAACTTGAGTGTTCCCTTGTCCTTGGAGACCTTGAGCAGCTCCATGGCACACTGCTCATATGGGGTGAAGCCGCACACCTCTTGGATCATGTCCTACACGAATTTGCTGTGCCTCAGCTTGCTCACATTCTTTGTCACCTTGTGGCCCTTATTGAGGGCCACGGCCCTAGGGTAGTGGAGATCCATGGCTACTGCTCCTCCATGGCTCCCTTGGTGGAAGCCAGTGTTCTCTCTATTTTGACATTGATGCTAGGGATTCCTAAGGAAATTATATCTCTTACTTTCACTCTTGCTACTTCCCCATCCTCCATGTCAGATCTGTCAGTAATGGCAAATCTAAGATAATGTTTTAAGTTTTGAAACAATGAAAAATAGTTTTTCTTTATAGACAGCAAGACATATACAGAAAGAGGAACATGAGATCAGTCGGAAAATGACAGAGGACATGCTTTTAAAGGAATCTTAATAAGAACAAAATGAATTTAAAGTTGGAATGAGAGAAGATATGAAAAAAGTAGATCTGACAACAAATTAAAACAAATAAAATTGGCAAATGAAAACAAAAAACAACTTTTGAGAACCAAAAACAAGAAGAAGGTGTTTAAATGCTATAGCCTAGAAAGAGAATTCTACATATATAAAGTGACAACAGGAAGAGGAACAAGGAGTAGAGGTTGAGTCATGGCATTTCATGAGTGTGTGTAATATACATGCCAGGAATTATGCTGGAAGCTGTCCCCTTATTATCTCTAATAGGCATAACAATTTTGCTGGTAATAGTAGGAACTGCTTCAGAGGTAAATGGTAAAGCAGGGGTTTAGACTTGGGTTTCTTTGACTTTGATAGGGAATTGAAACATACTACAAATAAATCATAGAATTAGGAAAAATCTATAGCTCATGGGAGACCTATACAAGGGAGCCATAGCAATAGCTTTTACCTTATATATTAATCTAATTCTGAAGTTAAGTAGAAACATGGAATGTGTATATTTTCTTTATTATTTGTGTTTGTTGCTTACCAAAGCAAACAGATTAGAACAAATGTAAATTAGCATTATTCCAAATACAGAACCATTTAAAAGTATATTTCTTAAGTGTACCTGGGTGGCTCAGTTGGTTAAGTGTCCAACTCTTAGTTTTGGCTCAGGTCATGGTCTCACGTTCTGGGATCAATCTCTGCATTGGGCTCTGTGCTCAGTGTGTGGCAGGGTCTGCTTGAGGATTATCTTTCTCTCCCTCTGTCTCTCTCCCTGCTCACGTGCTCTTGCTCTCTCTCAAATAAACAGATCTTCAAAAAAATAAAAGTGTGTTTCTTGTTTGATGAAATATATGGATTTTTTTTCAGATCTCCATATGTAATTTGATTTAATGAATAGGTTTGATTAATCTGTTAGCTCAATTTTGATTCTGTTTGTAACATCTTACATATTTAGAAAGATTTTCTCAAGTGGAACTAAAATAGATGTAGGGAAAGAATTCTTTCCTAAAAAGGCCTTATCATTCAAGCATTTATTTAAAAATATCTTTATTGAGTTTCTACTTTGTGCCCAGTATAACTACAGTAGGACTCATTAGCTTCCCAAAGAGAAAAACAATTTTTTTTTAGATTTAAAAAATTTTTTATTTTATTTATTTGACAGAGAGAGGCAGCAAGAGAGGGAACACAAGCAGGGGGAGTGGGAGAGGGAGAGGAAAAACAATTTAATTAGACTAAGTTATGCCCTCGGGCTCCTTCTGGCCAAATCTGGGACAATGTATATGTGAACATAACTAATTGCCATAAAGAACTATAAACCGGGGTGCCTGGCTGGCTCAGTCAGTAGAGCATGTGACTCTTGATCTTGGGATCATGAGTTTGTGCACCACACTGGGCGTAGAGTTTACTTAAAAAAAAAAAAAAAGAATTATAAATCACTGGGGGGGGGGAGGAATTAATGAGTCTGTACCAGTGTGTGGTATAGATGATAGGTGGGTGGGTGGATGAATAGATAGATAGGTAGGTAGGTAGATAGATAAAGGGAAAAGAGAGGACAGTTGCTTATATTAGAAGGCCAAGTACCAATTAGTAAATCTGTAAGGAATGTTGAAAGAAAATCAGCATTTTACACAAATTATAGGGAAGATATGGATCCGGATGCTTAATCTAGGGAAAGTGTTGGTAAGGAGCATGATTTTTGCATGGTTTTAACATGTTTCTCTACAGATTATTTATTCGTTGCAAAGGAAAAATTAGTAATTATTTTGTGTAGTACTTTGGTACTGATCAAAATTAACATCAGTGAGAAGCGGATGGATCTCTGTGCCTCCGACTGTGATGCTCTAAGAATCATTGCTTTTACAGTGTTCCACCAAGAATGCATAATATGAATCTAATTGTATGGCGACATCAAGCAAACACAAAATGAAGAATATTTTAGTGAATAAAAAGAGGAAGTATGGGACAGCGTTCTTTAAAAATGTCATAAAGGCTGTAGAAGTGTTTCAGATTGAGAAAGGGAAAAGAGATAATGACAGCTAAATGTAATATCTGGACAGGAAGCTGTACTAAGAGGGGGAGAAAATGCTGTAAAGGATACTGTTGGGTCAGTTGACAAAATGGGATTATGAATGCTAGATGAATGTATTATATTAATGTTAAATGTATTAAAATTTATGATTATATTGTTGTTGTGTAAGACCGTATCCCTGTTCTTAGCAGGTATTCACTAAAGTATTTAGAAGTAAAATGCCAGAATATACATAATTTCCCTTTAAATGTTCTGAAAAATGTTATACGTGTGAATGCGTGTGTGTGTGTGTGCGCGCACGCACACACGCGCACGCACATGCTGTGTATAATATGGGGGAGCGAGTGAACAAATGATAAAGCCTTTGGGATAAAATTTTAACAATGAGCCTGGGTAAGATGTATTTGAAGTTCTTTATACAATTTTTATTCTTGCAACTTTTGCAAGAGCTTGAATTTATTTCCAGATTAAAAGTTTAAGAGAAATAGTTATGTCCTAGGCATGATGGCAGCACAAAAGAGAAGCACAAAATAATTGACCAAGGGACATGAACTTAGAAAACTAAGATGCAAACACGTTTTACAGCCCTCAGAAGCTGGTATGTATTAGCCTCTGCTAGGTGCCACATGCTTGACGCAAATATCAGATAATAATGCAACAAGGAAGTATGCTGTGATTTAAAAATGGTAGAAGACTAAATTCATTTTAGCTGTTCTTCTTACCCTATTACAAATGTGTAGTGCAAACATGCTTTAATGTTTGTGTTACATATAATAGTTTTCACCCCTTTTATTCATGTTAGTATATTAAATTTTACTGCAACAATAATGGGAATTTTTATTTTATTTATTTTATTTTTTTAAAGATTTTATTTATTTATTTGACAGAGAGAGAGACAGCCAGCAAGAGAGGGAACAGAAGCAGGGAGAGTGGGAGAGGAAGAAGCAGGCTCCCAGCAGAGGAGCCTGATGTGGGGCTCGATCCCAGGACCCTGGGATCACGCCCTGAGCCAAAGGCAGACACTTAATGACTGAGCCACCCAGGCGCCCCTAGGGGAATTTTTAAAATTTATTTTATTTTTTTTAAAGATTTCATGTATTTGTTTGAGAGAGAAAACACAAGCAGGGAGAAGGGACAGAGGGAGATGGAACAGACTCCTTGCTGAACAAGGAGCCTGATGTGGGGCTTGATCTCAGGACCCTGGGATCATGACCTGAGGCAAAGGCAGACGCATAACTGACTGAGCCACCCATGTACCCAGGAATTTTTTTTTAAACTTTTTTTTTTGAAGATTTTATTTATTTGAGAGAGAGAGACCACCATTGGGGAACGGCAGAGGGAGGAGGAGAAGCAGGCTTCCTGCTGAGCAAGGAGCCCCATGTGGGGCTTGATCCCAGGACCCTAGGATTATGACTTGGGCCAAAGGCAGATGCTTAAGTGACTGAGCCACCCAGGTGCCCCATAATGGGAATTATTTATGTTCATATGTTACATCTAATACAGGGTCTTTAAAATAAGTCATTATTCACAAATTGCTGGAGTACATTTTCATTATGTTACTAAAGTGAGAATGTTTATTGTTTGTAGCACAGGATATTTGGATAGGATATATACAATCTGTTAGTTCATACTATAACTTATAATAAATGTGCCAAATATAAACAATGTAAATACTCTTATGGAAAAACCTAACAAAGCTAAATCATCCTTTTAAGAATTAATTTTTTTCTACCACATTACTGAATTTTTTTAAAGGTGTGACTAAATTTTTAATTTGAAACTCCAGCAATACCTGTATTACCTTAAAGGCATAAAAATATCTGAATACTGGTCTTAATTAAATAGATTCAATAGTATTCTAGGATATAGTGTTTGAATTTAAAATAAATACAAAATATGATAATTCTTCTGCCTTCTCCACAGTGGAAATAGGCACAGTTTTGGGGGCGCCTGAGTGACTCAGTCAATTAAGCAGGATTGAGTCCCACATCGGGCTCCCTGCTCAGCGGGAAGCCTGCTTCTCCCTCTGCCTGCAGCTCCCCATGCTTGTGCGTGCGCATTCTCTCTGTCAAATAAATAAATAAAATCTTAAAAGAAAAAAAGGAAATAGGCACAGATTTGGAAAGCAGTGTAGTAGCAAATGGTATCTAATATGATTTCTAGTGAATCTGGATATTAGATCTGGATCTTAGAACTCTTTATTCTGTCATTACTGAGTCTGGCTGTGTCTGTCTTATTTGACTTATTCTGTTACCAATTGACTTTTCTTTCTAGCTTTGAATATAAGGAAAATAATTTTAATATCTCAATTATGGTTGTTAAAAAGAAGTCATCTTAATCCATTGCTTTATCAGTAGATCATATTTAGACATACAGAATTTCTGTGTGGCTGTGTTCATATATTTTTCTTTTTTGTTGGCTTTGTTTAACAACGTTAAGAGTTTTTTCAGGGCATAAAAAAAGTGTCTGAGTTCTTTGTTTTTTGTTTAATTTTCTGCAGTCCACCAGTCAGATGTATCATTTTACCAATAGCTTTTATTCCCTAATCCTCACAGTACCATGCCCATTTAAGAGACTCATTTTGGGGGCGGCACCTGGGTGGCTTAGTTGGTTGGGCATCTGCCTTCAGCTTGGGTCATGATCCCAGGGTCCTGGGATTGAGCCCCACATTGGGTTCCCTGCTCAGCAGGGAGCCTGCTTCTCCCTCTCCCTCTGCCCTTCCCCTCCCCTCTCACTGCCCTCTATCTCAAATAAATAAGTAAATAAAATCTTTAAAAAAAGAGAGAGAGACTCATTTTGTGTTGAATTGAAATGATCTTGGTAAAAGCATATGCTATTTGTGTTGACCTAAACCAAAGTTTGTAGAAATATTTCAGCCATTAAAACTGGAATAGTCATTAAAAACAAAAATAATCCCCAGGTTGCCTTTGTGGTTCAATCAGTTAAGCGTCTGCCTTCTGCTCAGGTCATGATCCCAGGGTCCTGGGATTGAGGCCCTCATTAGTCTCCCTCCTCAGCTTCTCCCTCCCCCTCCCCCCCCAACTCATGCTCTCTCTCTGTGTCTAATAAATAAATAAAATCTTAAAATCCCAGCCCATAGTAGATCAACATTAATTTAAAATGGAAGAAGGCAGTGGAATGGATTGTTTGTATCCAGATAAAATTTCTGGATAAAAAGTGGCAAAGAGTGGCCCGATTTCTGATGAATTTCGTTGGCACTGTGGTAATAAGCTACAGCCTTAGGTGTCAAATTAGCAATACTGCTGAACAGATAATTTTACAGATTGGAAATTTTAAATGCCCAGTTCCTTTTTGTATTTCTAGTTGTATGGAGACTTAACCTGGCTTCTATGTTTCACTGTTAAGCATTTAAAAATTTTTTGCTTAATTCAAAAGAAATCCTTTCATTGGTGAGCATTTAAATTATAGGCTAGACTTCCTTTTCAAGATTATGTCAGGCCTAGAAATGTATTGTTCAGTATATAAATAAAAAGTAATGTATTAAATTTATTTTATAATTCCTGTAGTTTTGCCATTTCTACTCACCATTGTTATAATTTGGTATTAACTTCTTTTTAATGATAGACGAATCCTTAGTACTGTGGAAAAGAGCAGACAGAAATATAAACCAGCTTCTCTCACAGTGGAGTTTGTCCCTTTCTTTTATCGTAAGTATTGATCCTAATTTCTCTTTGATTTTGATGTTACTCTGATTGTTCTTTATTTTTATATTCTTATTCTGATTCTACTTGATTCAGCTTTAGGCACTTGTAAGATAAAGCTTGTAAGAACCTATCACTAGAGTACTTGATTCTGATTTTGCTGTGATTATTGTTCTTCCTCTAATTTACTGTTTTGAAAGTGTTTTTATTTTGAGAAGAGCTTAATATCATAATGAATGTAGTGTAGACCTTTTGAATTTTTGATGAAATAAACTAAGAGGGGCATTCACTAGCTGGTGAATGGCCACTGCCTGGGAGCCTGAGACCAGGGCCTCCTGCCCAGGTGCTACCCAGCTGGTGGGCTCGGGGATGAGGCCTCCCTTTTGCCAGTTGAGGCTCTGTAGAGCCAAGTGCAGCCTGAGCCCAGGCCACTTTTGGGGTAGGGGGCTAACAGGCCCACTCACCCCACAGGTGGATGGCATGGGGTGATGGCGATGGACAGCTTAGAGGAAGAGAGCCTTGCGCTCTCCTTCTCTTCCACCTCTGATACAGAATTTGAAGCTGTGGTTGGATTTTATTATCATGGATGAAGAGTTCCAGTTATTAAAGAAAATTTTTAGGGACAAGCCCTCCCAGGAGAGTTTGAAAACGTGGGAGATAATAAACGTACCTACATGCCTATTTGTAATGAATATATTTCTTTGGTAGAAAAGTATATTGAAGAACATCTGCTAGAGAAGATTCCTGGATTTAAGATGGTAACTTGCACAGCATCTTTACAGCACTGTAAAGATGAAATAGCTGGTGACATAGTGGACATGCTGTTCATTTTTACAGATTTTCTGGCTTTTATCTGGGCTATAGAGCAGAAAAAGAAGGCTGGGAACTGGGTTTAAGCAGCAGTTTAGTGGTGACTTTGTTGTGCAAATCATCTTCAGCTTCCCAGACGGATCTGAGGCCCTACTCTGCGGGCCCATCCCTGGGCAGCGAGATCTTTCTGGGTGTGCCAGCCCATTCAGACAGGGGGAGACTAAAGCTAATGTGACAGAAGAATACATCTTGGAAAGAGTGACTCTTGTTTTGCAACTGTTCATTAATGTTAAGTATTGTTGGGTTGAAAAGAAAATTACCTGAACTTCCTCGGACCTGTTTCTCCTGAAACACTTCTTGTTTTCAGTGATCCTGGTCCCCAGTGCCCCCTGACCCCCCCGCCGGCCTAGTAAACACCTTTCTTGGGCGCTTTTTTTTTTTTTTTGAAGATTTTATTTATTTATTTGACAAGATAGAGACAGCCAGCGAGAGAGGGAACACAAGCAGGGGGAGTGGGAGAGGAAGAAGCAGGCTCATAGCAGAAGAGCCTGATGTGGGGCACGATCCCATAACGCTGGGATCACGCCCTGAGCCGAAGGCAGACGCTTAACTGCTGTGCCACCCAGGCGCCCCCTTTCTTGGGCTTTTGAGTTAGGCTCTTCTAGAGCAGTCCCAAGGCCAGCATTCCATCTGGGGGCCTCTTCCCCAGCATACATGTTGATGTGTCAGTGTTGAAAAACTCACCATTACCAACCCTGTTTGGCCCAACAGGCTTTGCATGTCCCAACAGGCATTTTGTATGCTCAGGTTTTTGTATGCATCAGAGTTTGAGTCCTGCAGTCTCACTGGGATTTTTGACTGTAAGTATTTTCCAGGGTGTTAAGCCAGCTGATCATCTTGAAATTTCTGAAGCTCCTACTGTAACAGTTATTCTTGGCTATAGGAATCAACTGAGAGACACATCCTTTACCTAAAAGCTACATGTGAACATCAATTTCTAGTGTTATGTTTGCAATCCTTGTATCACTGTCTTCTGCTGGTCCTGATGTAGTTCCACAGTTTCTTGAATTCCTTTTAAGCATTTTTGAAAAAATATTTTTATAGATGAATACTCAGGCTAACCTAGTGGATGTAATCTTAGAACTTCCATGATTATCCACTTAAAGATCAAATTAATATATGCTGTGAGCTTTTTAATTATTAGTACTGTAAAAGCAAAAATGCTTTCTGCCTTGGTGTTTCTGTTTTAGCGAACTCCAATAAATGTATACTTACGCTGGAGGTAACTTAAATGGTATCCTTTTCTTATAGCATGTTAAGTGTTTGTGTAGGTTTGCTAAAACCCTTTCTGTATAAATCAGTTCATTAGGTTTTCTGTTGAGGAAAAGAGTTCCTTTTTCTTGTCAAAATCTGTGAAGATGGCTTCCACGGGTATAACCAGCTCCGCATGAGTAGGATATAGCAATAACAGCTTTACTGGTCATCTGTTGCTCTGATTCAGTAGAGTGTTTGATAGAACATTACTGACCAGAAAACATGATGTCACATCTCTAGAAGGAGGAAAAAACATAGTAGTTGAATTCCCAGTATGTTCTCTTTCTTTCTCTAGACACGCATACACACAAACGCGCATACACACACACATACACACACAAACACAGGTATATAAATTTATTGCTTATTAATTTTTAAACATTTTTAAAGTAAAAATTCTGTGCTGAATTTTCGCTTGGCTGTTCTGGTTTTAAAGGATGAGCTTTAGTGTTTTGTTTTTTTTTTTACTGTTGTGGCACTTATTAAATACTTGTGTGAGTTAAAAAAAAAACTTAAAAGAGATTTGGCTACTGTATGTGTGACCTATGTAGATTTTAGTTTTCTTTCTTAAAAAATGATTATGCTATAGTTCAAGAATACAGAAAATATTGTGGAATATATACAAGGAATATCTTGTGTTTCCTACTCAAATTTGTCAGATCTGGCCATAACATTTTGCCGTATTTGCTTTAGTTCTCTTTTCTTTTTTTTTCCTAAGAATTAAAACAAGACAGAAATAGTCCTTTGTTTGAGTGCTTGGTGAAGATGATTGCAGTGCCCACTCTGTTTGCCCACCAGTAGTGATACTGGCTTCAGCCAAATAGTGAAACTAGGCTGATTTCTGGATTCTCTTTTTTTGTTCTGCGTATCTGCCCTTACGGTATTACCACACTGTATTGATTATTGTGACTTTATGTTAAGTCTTGAAATCATTAAGTCCTCCAACTTTGTTTTTCTTCAAAAATTTTTTGGCTATTCTGGATCATTTACATTTTTATATGCATTTTAGAAGCCATTTTTTAATATTTTCACAAAAACGTTTGCTGGGATATTTGTTTGGAATTGTATTGAATCTAGGAACCATTTTAGGAGAATTGACATCTTAAGAATACTGAGACTTCCAATGCATGAATCTGATAATCTCATTACTTATTTCTTCAAAGAGTATTTTATAGTTTGCAGAATATAGATTGTGCACATATTTTGATAGTTTATCCCAAAGATGTTATCGCAAGTTACTTATAAATGTCAAGTCTTTAAAATAAACTATTATAGATTTTTCAAAAAGTGAGTTTCATTTTCATTTCCTGTCTTTGATAATGACATTTCCCTTTTTACCTATGGTAGTATTGCCTTACCTTGATAATATTTCTTGCCTGCTTTGTCAGATATGAATATAGCCACTCCGGCATTCTTATTATTAGAGTTTACATGGTATGTCTTTTTATATCCTTTTATATCCTTTATATGGTTTCTGTGTGTCTCCTGTGGCTGATTAGAACTCTGTCTTCTTGCAGCTCTGTGTAAAATCTGATAGTTACTCAGCTTAAAACTTCTTGGTAGGTTTTTGCCTGTCTTGTGGGATTTCGCAGTATCATGTAAGGATTGATACTTTGACTTAAAATGAGCCCTACTAATATTTCTGGAGTGTTTTTTCTGTATAGCTTCTTTCACTCCTGTACTGCTTCACAAATTCCAGTTGCCTGGGCCTCCCCAAATGTTTTATCTGTAACTCAACAAATAGCTGTCTTCTTTTAGGGTTCCCCTTTCCTGTGCAGTTGATCAGAACATGTCTACAACAAGAAGCTGAGATAATCCTTGAGCTTACTTTGTTTCTCTTGAAAGAAGGAAAGTTTCTAGAGTGCATAAATTTCTACCTATTTTGTCTAATTTTCTAGTTATTTCTAGCAGGAAGCCTTGTATAGTGACAGTTATTCCAATATAGCTGGAATCATTTAGTTTTTTAAATGTAGATTTCTATCAATAAATTTACCTCAAAGCTGTTTCTTTTTGGTAATGTTTATTATGTATAAAATTAGAAATAATTCTGTTGTTATACCTTGTCTATATATGTAATTATATATGCAAAAAAATTAATTACTGGTTTATTAGAGTATCAAAATGAAGAGGAAAATATAAAAGTTTACCAGTAGAGAACTTAAGTAAATTAAGGTACATCATTGTAGTGGTCATAAAAATCAAAAAGAAGATGTATATGTTAAGATGTAATAATACCCAGTATACACTAATGTTAAAAACAAAAAAACACAACACTGTGGTATATGTATAGCTTTTTTTTTTTTTTTAAAGGTATGGGGAGCATGGTAGATTGAGGAGTAGGTTTGAGGGAGACTTACTTTTCCTTGTCATAGTTCTTTTATGCTGTTTTAATTATTCTTTGTCATGTGCATGTATAGCCTTTTGAAAACAATAAAATACTTTATAATATTAAAAGAAGGTTTTTTATTGGTACCAGAACTTGGAATGTTTGCCCTGGAGTAAACCCAGGAAATCTTTTTGTCCAACTCTTCCAATTTTATAAGTGAATAATTATAGTCAATTATACTAATAAGAGGAAGTAGTAGTAGTATAAAAAAACACTAATTTTTGGTCAGATTTCAGTTAGCTTCTAACATTGTCATTTAGCAGCTTTATAATTTTAGGCAAGACATTTCATTTGGTCATTTATAAATGAAGGCAAAATATCCTCATATGGAGTATTATGAGAATTAAATGAGATCACCTAAATAAATTATCCAAAATACTACCTGATAGTTGGTTTCTCTTTTCCTTTACAATGAAAAAATGCATATCACCTTGCCTTTTAACAAATTTTAGCCTTTTAATAGATTTTAATGTTTCAGTGTCAGACATTCCTTAGAGATAAATCATACCGTGAAAGAGAAATCTTATTTGTTTATTTGTGTATTGTATTCACAGAGTGTTTTCAGGAAAGTGAACATCTCAAGGAAAGTCTTAAGTGTTGCTTATTGCATCTCTTTGGAGCCATTGTAGCCGGTGGGCAGGTGAGGAAAGTGTTGAAAGTTAATATTTAAAACAACAGTTAACAGTGCAAAAAGTTTTCCGTGGATTATTTAATGTATTCTTTGTTCTTTTATAATTTCATGAACCACACAAATATTTTTCTGAGTTAATATCTTGTTTAAAACTAATCTGTTATTTAAAACTTCTTTAAAAACCTAATAATATTAGCACTAACAAAAATTACTGCATAAATAACCATAATTAACAATTTTTTAATTTTAAGTTCTTAGTTATGTTGACTTTCAGCTACTAGTTCTTACTTTAGAGTATAAAGTCAGCCCTTGTAAGTTCACATGATGAAATCAAACTCAAAATTAAATATATATGAATTAACCACTCTTCTGTCTTAATTTCTAAATGCATATATACAAGGTTTATATGCATTTTTTTCAACAAACTCAGCTAGCTTTTTACTCACAAGAAAGAAATTGTAGTGATACTTAATTTTTTATTTTTGAAGGTGAGCATCTTAAAAGTTGTCTGTGGTAAACTTTACTAGTTAAAAACAGAATTATAGTTCAGAAGAACATCCTATATGTTTTCTTTAAGCATACAGTTTAGATCAGAAGTTTCTAACACTCCTTGTACTGCATATGCTGTTGACAGTGTTTAAGGCCCCTTGTTGGAATATTTCAAATACATAAAATAAAATACATAAAAGATCGCAAAGGAAACTAGTTATGCTAAAATGCAGTTACTAAAATATTAAGATAAATTTGTAACATAGTAATGTGTTTTTATAACACACTAAATAAGGAGATATAGCAGCAAGTCTAGTAATAAGTGCAATTTCAAAAATAGGCATACATGGTGTTTCAAGACATTGCAACAATTGTAAAATATGAAAATACGTAGGATTTCTTTTGGTAACAAAGTTACAGATGTTGCTAATAATACTACTTGGGTTTCCTAGTGGGCTACCTTGCCTTTTCCTCTTCACTCTAGTAGAAGAGTCTGTTTTTTGTGAGGGGGATAATGACTAGAATCTTATTTTTCAGTTTGTTTGCTTTGTCCCCTTCCTTTATTAGCTGATATTCTTCTTTTCTATCGATATCTACCCATTTCCATCATTTCTCTGCTACTAAAAATAAGAATTAACAAGTATACATGAATAAAATTGGAAATGACATTGTTTAGACTAGTGGAGAAGCTGGTTGGATCCCATTACCATTTTGAACATACAGAGACTTGTTTTTTGTTAGTGCCCAAGGGTAATCAAGCCCCAAGAGACTTCCAATAATTAAAACTCACATAGAAATCAAGTAGATACTGGAAGGCCAGTTTATTATTTTATGTACTAAAAATACTCAAAATCCTTATAATCAGGTTATAGCTGTAGTTATATCTGTTTTGAGGTCAGAAGGTTATTTATTGAATATAAAGTAAGTACAAGGATATTTAGATGAATCGAATATCTAAAGGTGTAAGAATGGCCTTGTCATAAACAGCAGAAAAATTGAAGTCCCATGACTGGTTGTCTTTCTCCGAGCATCATGCCTGGGCTTCCCATTGGCATATTTATTGTTTTGTATTATGTTAAGAGATAGGCTGTGGAGACAGACTGACATAGGTTTGAATCCCATGTTCATCTCTAACTAGTTGTGTGACCTTGGATAAACTATTTACATGTGTTTTAGTTTCTTTATTTATAATATGGAAACAGTAACCCTTCTAAGATAGTCGTAAGGACCAAATGATATATAATATATGTAAAGTGCTTATAGGAAGTAAGTAAGTCACAGGTCTATCAGTTAGATTTGTGATTCCTGTAATTAGTAGCAAGTACTAAAATTATACAGCATAAATTAGAAGTTTACTCTATTTCCTCATTTAAAAAAATAGCAGTAAGCAGAATAGAGTTAATCTGGTGGCTCTAGGATCTTCAAGGATCCAGGTTCCTTCTGAATGTCAATTTGTTATTATTCCTTTTACTACAACATTAGCTTCTAGAGTTCTGGCCATTTGCGTTTTGGGCACAAAAATGGAAGCGGAAATGAGGAGGGAGAAAAATGGCACATGCCAGCTATCTTAAAGGAGATACTGAAAAGCTGACACTCATATTTTTTTATTTCATTTGCCAAACTCCATGAGATAACTGCAAAAAAGATAAAATCCAGATAAAAAATTTGATAAAACTTGCTTCCTCGGCCTCCTTGGCAACAAGGGAGGTTAGGAAATACAATCTTTATTTCTGGTTGGCACATGTCCAGCAAAACATCAGGGTTTTTTTTAATAAGGAAGTGGAGGAAAATGGATGTTGGGTGTTCTATTGCCAGTTTCTTCCATTGTAGCACTTGCTATTGATATTATTTATTATATTGATAGTAACAAGCTCTAATGGCCTAAGTGCTGTTACTTTCAGGTGATTTTGCATAATTATGTTTGGATTCATTATATATCATCTTAACAGTTTTAGGCAATATATATTATTTCCAAGTTTAATGGATCACCTCGATTAGGTACTTAAAATTTCAGAAATATGTTTGTACAATCAGAGTCAAGCCAGTCCTCTTATATATCTATATCATTTGGGATGGATTTGCTGTAACCAACACAAAACCCTAGAGAATCTTAACCAAATTAAAGGTTTTGTTTGTTTGTTTTTGTTTTTATGTTTGCATAAGAAATCCAGATATGGGCAGTTCTGGGCTGGTACAGCAGCTCCATGTTATTGTCAAGGACTAAGTCCTTACACATTCCTGTTCTGCTCTCTTTAGCCTACTACTTTAATTCTTGGGTTTGTTTTTTCATGATTTAAAGGTGGCTGCAAGCATCATGTCTGCATTCCAGGCAGGAAAAATATGAAAAGGCCAAAACAAAGGGTCCTTCTGTTTTTATTTGTATAGTTATATTTCCTTCATAGTCTACTGGCATATATTCTTGTCTAGAACTATGTCACATGGCTACCCCTAGCTGCAAGGGAGGGTGGTAAACAAGTTTTCTATGTGGGCAAATTGCTGCCTGAATAAAAATGAAAATCTAGTAATCTAACAAGGAAATGAAGACTTAATGTGCATAAAACACTAGCAGTGTCTATCAAAATATGTGCTTAAAATTTATTGATTTATTAAAAGAAAAAGTCTGCAGATTTATTAAACTTTCTTTATTTTTGCAAACATATAGAACTTCAGTTAGGTTTGGGTTTCATTTTTATTATCTCTCATGTTTCAGAGGAATGCTTTGCAAGCAATTTCTCCAGCCACCATGGAAGTTCTTATGAGAGTTTTGGCAGATTGTGATTCCTGGGAGGATAGACATCCTGAAGAAGTCGGTAGGAAGGTAGAACTTACTCTGAAGTGCCTTACAGAAGTGGTACATATCCTTCTCACTAGCAGCTCTGATCAGCGTCAAGTGGAAACTAACACTATTTTGGAGAACTATTTTAAATTGCTAAATTCAGATCATTCAGCTTTACCTAATCAAAGGAGGTCCAGACAGTGGGAAAGCCGGTTCATAGCTCTGCAGATCAAAATGTTAAGTAAGTATTTCATAAAGTTTATTATACTCCATTTTCTCTGAGTCTATTTTTTTAGCCTCACTTGAAATTCAATGAGCTATCATATAGAAGTATTGATTGTTTAATTCAGCTGTTGTGTGACTTTAGATTTGAACTTCAAAATAATTAATATGGAATCGATTTGTTTATAGCATCTTTGCTTTAACAGTGACAAAATTGAGCCTCTGTTGTTTTTTGAAAGTGTAATCCATTAAAAGCATCAATGTTAAAATGAAAGTCAGCTATTTTCAAATTCTAGGAAAAGTAAGTTTTCAGAAAATGCCACTTGCATTGTCTAACCTATGGCAGGAGTCACATATGACAATTTTATATGTGCTTCTATAAATCTCTGTAGACGTCACTTTAACATCTATCCTTTCTCTAGAGGGCCGCTGCTCTATTTTGTTTTTTCAGAGCCTCTGTGTATGTGTGTCTTGTTTCTCTTGTCCTCTCTTTGTGTTTGTTGGTTTGTGTCATTCTTTGCTTATATATCTCTGTTTTTCCCTGTAAGCTCTTTCATCAGTATATGTGATTTCTTACTGTGTTCCCGTTAGATTGTTAGATACAAGTATTATTGAGTTTCTTTTTATAGAAATACTTTCATTACAGCTGTACTAGGAAATTTGGATAAGTAAAAAGCTTTTTATATTCTACTACCCAGACATAACGAACATTAATGGTTTATTGTACAGCTCTAGAGACTTTAAAAATGGTTGTGTGAGGGTATGTTTTCGTGTCTAATTTAAAAATATTGGACACCAAAATCTTGGTGAAACTTGATCCCTTACAGTGTACAACAAGAGACTTTATTTCTGTAGGAAGATAAGATTCATTTTATCTAGTTTCTGTTCTTTTATAAAACATGTTATGTTTTATAATTGTTGTAAATTTAAACTTTATAAGGAAGTTTGAGTTTATGTTGAATGGACTTATTTGTTAAGAACTATTGTATTACTTATGCCGATTATCCCTTGATTTCTGAATGAGGACATCTGTTCAGTAGGAAACAAGAGCAAACCATCATCATAAATGGATTGATTCCCTAAGGTTCATTTTCTTAATGGCCAAATGCTAATTTTATACTGTATAAATGAGACTGTTGCAAAACATGACCAGGTGTTGCTTATTAATAGCAAGTTGGAAACCACGGTTATACTTGAGCATTGTAATGGAAGAACAACTATGTAAATCTCTGGGAAATATATATCACTCTTGTGTATAAAAACTTAAATATTTAAATATTTTTAATAATAAATTATAAAAATATTCATTTTTCTTAACAAGTAATAAGTACAGTTTTGTTTTCTACTCTCCATCCCTATTTCTTCCTAATTCATTTTACATCTGTTTGTCAGCTGAAAAGGCTAAGTTAAAAATATGGCCAAAGTAAATGTTTCTGTGATCCCAAATTTTCCACTTTATAAATGGATGATTTTGTTTTTATTTTCCTAGATACCATCACAGCCATGTTAGACTGCACCGATAGGCCTGTTCTTCAGGCCATTTTTCTTAACAGTAACTGCTTTGAACATCTCATACGACTGCTGCAGAATTGCAAGGTATTTTTCTATTATTGTCTTTGATTTTAAAAAGCTATTATTTTGTTTATGCTTTGATTCAAATTTAAGCATATTACTAATTTTCTTCTTTATTATGGTAAAATACACATTAAATTTACCATCTTAACCATTTTTAAGGGTGTAATTCAGTGGTATTAAATACATTCACGTTGTTGTGCAACTATCACTGCCATCCATTCTCCATAACCATTTACGTCCTATAGAGCTGAAACTGTATACCCAGTAAACAATTCCACATTCTCCCCTCCAGCCAGCCCCTGCCAGCCACCATTCTACTTTCTGTCTCTATGATTTTTGATTACTCTAAGTACCTCATGTAAGTAGAGTCGTAGAGTATTTGCCTTTTTGTGACTGGCTTATTTCACTTAGCATAATGTCCTCAAGATTCACCCCTGCTGTAGCATATTTCAGAATTTTCTTCCTTTTTTTAGGCTGAATAATATTCCATTGTTTGTACACACCACATTTTGTTTACCTGTTCATGTGTTGATGGACTCTTGTTATGATTCCACCTTTTGGCTATTGTGGATAATGCTGCTATGAACCTGAATATACCTATATCTCTTTGAGTCCCTGTTTTTGTTCTTTTGGATATATTCCAAAAGTGAGATTGCTGGATCATATAGTAATTAAATTTTTAATATTTTGAGGAACCACCTTACTGTTTTCCACAGTGGCCGTGCCATTTTATGTTCCTGCCAACAATGAACAAGGGTTCTGATTTTTTCGCATTCTCCTTGACAGTTATTTTCTTCTTTTGGTAATAGCTAATTCTAATGGGTGTGAAATGGTATCTCATTGTGATTTGCCCTTAATGATTAGTGATACTGAGCATCTCTTCATGTGCTTATTGGCTATTTGTATATATTCCTTGGAGAAATGTCTATGCAGGTTCTTTGTGCATTTTTTTAATTGGGCTGTTTGTTTTTTGTTGTTGAGTTTTAAAGTCTTTTATTGTAGATTGTTAAAATTTGGTGTGAGCATTTGATGCGTATAATTTTGTGCTTTTGTTTCATGTAAGATGATTTTGTTTGCATATTCCTGTGTTATGATTTTTAATATCTACATAATATTAAGTGGATGTACCATAATTTACCTAACTATTCCCTGCAGCAGATACTCAACTTATTTCCAACTTTTTTGCTATTACATAACTCCTTCAAGTTCATAGACTAGAATTCTATTTCTAGTAGAATTTCTAGATTAAAGGGCATAACCTGCTCTTTTAAAATTGGGGAACATTGTATAAAAACAATTTGTAAATAATTGGGGAATATAGAAAAGTAGGAAAATAGAAATACTGTTAATGTTCTTGATATATATTGCCAATTTGCTGTTGTTTTTCTTTTTTACTCATTTACACTTGTAGCAGATTTGTGAGTACATCATAACTGATATCTGATTATTATATTTTCATAAATTTCAAGATGGTATCAGAAATTTTTTAGAGTGTTTCTTGAAAGGCTTTTACTTTTCTGTTTGAGGTATTCTTTTCATGGACTCTGTGCTGAAAAATACTAGGGTTTCATTCTGATTTTGTGAGGATATCCAAGAAGGAGAATTTTAATATCAGCCCCTCACATTTTTTCACACTGCTAAGAGAGACATCCATGAAAGCATTTATGTCATTATGTTGCTTAGCTTATAGTGAAAGAGAAAAGAAATAGCATTAAAAAAATAAGGAATATATTGATGGAGTAAATAGTGATGAATATTTACAAAGTCAATGGAAGTACTAAACTACCACTAGAGAGTGAAGATGCCTCCCCCCACCGTTATTCTTGGGAAAGAAATCCTAGGGAGATGAAAACAGAGTAAGAAAACTTTATAAAGCCTTTTGTTTGTTGTTAAAAAAAAAAAAAGTGATGTGTCTTTATCAGTTACAAAGGCAACTCAACAAGACAAAATCTCACATGTATAAGAGAACCTGCCAGTCCCACATTATAGAAGGATAAATCACTAGGATAAAATGTAGTTCCTACTAAAATTGATTAGTGTTTTTCTTCAACTTATGAAAGTCAGATATTTTTTAAAATGCCATATCACAGTCAACAATATCTTTTTAAAAAGTGCAAAGCTTTTTGGCATAACAGTCATGATGTTAAGCTAATATTTGCTCTTTCTACTGTTGTATAGGGCAAAGTTTCTTATAATTCAGATCTGGGGATTTGCTGACAGTCCTAGTGTCTTAAAATTTAATTATTTGATAGCATTTATCACATTTTGTTTTGAGGCAGAAAATGTTAGAGAAAGAAACCCATTTCAGAGGGGAAAGCTAGGCTTTTGGGCCCCAGCCTTCTTTGCTGGAGGTGGTCTTCTAGGCAGGACATTCTGGTCAGAATCACTATAAACTCATCACTAAACATTACAGTTGTTTTTTTTTTTTTTTTACGATTTTATTTATTTGACAGAGAGAGACAGCCAGCGAGAGAGGGAACACAAGCAGGGGGAGTGGGAGAGGAAAAAGCAGGCTCTTAGCGGAGGAGCCTGATGTGGGGCTCGATCCCAGAACGTTGGGATCACGCCCTGAGCTGAAGGCAGATGCTTAACAACTGCACCACCCAGGCGCCCCTAAATATTACAGTTATTAAGTCCTAACAACATGGAAGAACCTTTGAAATAAACTGCCCAACTCTTTTGTTATACAAATGAAGAAATATGTCATAAGAGATTAAATGATTAGCACAAGATTAATACTGTTCCATGATGGAGGCAGGATTTCTTACCCAGGTATTCTGACCCTGAGTTCACTGGTCGTATGTAGTTTTGTTGTATTGGTACTTAAGGTCAGTAGAAAAATGTTTTCCATGTATTCAATACAGGAGTACAGGTTTTATTGATAAATAACATTTGATAGGGATAGGTTAATGTGATTCTTAAATATATGATGAAAATGTTTGGAATCTTGTGAAAACTTAAGTTCTTAAATGTATTACAGGGTGCTACAGATGACTATGATTGACTTCTGCTTAAATTATTTTCTTAGTAAGGAATAAATAATTTATTCTGTTTTACATAGTAATACAGAATCAAGACAACTGTTGTTCAAATATTCAGACCCAGAGGAAACATTGTCAACTAAAGCTTAAACAAACATTTTATGAATTATATGGAAAACTTTAGGCTGACTGCTGTAATTTCTATGCTTTCTTTTTGTATGAGTTTCACCAGCCAGTTTATGCATTAATTTCCTTAAGTATTTGTGTAAAGACCTTTGGCTTATCAAAATGAGTTTCATCATACTGTGAAGTACTTAGAATATAATTCAGTGGAATCATACATTTAGCTTTTTATTTTTTAAAAGATTTTATTTATTTATTTGACAGAGAGAGACAGCCAGCGAGATAGGGAACACAAGCAGGGGGAGTGGGAGAGGAAGAAGCAGGCTCCCAGCGGAGGAGCCTGATGTGGGGCTCGATCCAGAACACCATGATCACGCCCTGAGCCGAAGGCAGACGCTCAACGACTGTGCCACCCAGGCACCCCACATTTAGCTTTTCTGATATCTATGGTGAACCTTAAACATTTGAGAGTTGTTTTGTGTCATCATATTGCATTTTGGAAGGGGGATATGCTTTGAATTAATGTAAAAATTATTTTTAGCAGCTGTCTAAGGATATTTGGAGTAATGTGAAGAAATTAACAGCCAATTTCTAGTAGCAAAGAGAAGCGTTCAAAACTATAACATTTACTTTAGCACTCTGCTTGGAGTTTCAATCAGTTTTTAAAAAAAAAACATAGGCATTGCGATGTATTATAAATATGTGAGGTTCTATTTGAGGACTTAAGTTTCTGGAAAGCTATTGATATTGTTGTCTTGCTTACATTTCTTAATATGCTTTCTTCACTTTCTTCCTTTTCTTCTCCATATCTACCCCTGAAAATCAACCACAACAAAAAATTTATCACTAAGGTGGTCTTAGTAGGAATGAGAATTTATGAAAGGAGCAACTAAGGGATGCTTTGTGGAAAAGTTTGTTGGGATTGGATACATAGAATAGTTGAAAGGTTGATTTTGGGTGTTGTACCTGCCTGGATTCATACACATAGCCTCATTTGAACAAGTTTCTTTTCATTTTTTTTAAAGTATAGTTTTATTTAAATTCTAGAGCAATAATCAATATAGATTTTGGAGGAAAAATGAAATATAAAAAGTATATTTTCTTAATCTTTTATAAAACATGTATATATATATAAATATTCAAATTTTAAAACTGTGGCAAAATACCCATAACAATATTTCCATATATATTCTTAATGAGGTTGTATTTTTCTTTACAAAATTGGAATACCAGTGAGTATTTTTTTATCCTGTTTTTAAATGTATTATATCACGAGTCTTTCCCATATACCATCATATATTTTTCAAAACATTGTTTTTAATGACTGCAAATATTTCGACCCAACAGTTCTCAAAGTATGGGGTCGCCAAGATCATCTTAGGGAAATCTGTGGAGTCTAATCTTAACATTTTAGTTTGAGGCTAGATATTTTTCATGAACTTGAATCAAAACAACATTATCATAACAGTCTGAATGAATAGTAGATATTAGAGTTCCATCTGTCTTCTATCAAGTCAGTTAAAGAGATTGCAAAAACGTAAAAGCAGTGCCATTCTCACTAAGGTATATTTGAAAAATAAAGGTTTTTTTCTTAAAAATGTGTTATTTATGTCACCGTGTAATAGGTTTATTGTTTTTGAGTGACTAAACAAATATTATTTAAATGTCTTGATTTTTATTTCTCATATGGTAAATATTGAGAGATGTAACCCCACATAAACAGAAGTTTTTTGGGTTCTCAATAATTTTTAAGACTGTTAAGTGGTCTTGAGGCCAGAGAGTTTAAGGACTTCCCTTTCAGCCTGTGGATGAATCATAATTTATTTAACTATTTTACTATTTAAGGATATTTGGGTGGTTTCTTACTTTATGCTATTGTAAATAAAGCTGAAGTGAGCATCTTGGTTCTAAAATCTTGGTGTGAGTTTATGACCGTTTTTAGGGTAGATGTCTAGAAATATGGTTACTGACAAAGAGTAATTTTAAGGTTCCTGATATGAATTACTTTCTGGAAAACCTTTACTCATTTTTGCTTTCATCAGTTTTTAGCATTCATGTGTCCCTGCACCAGATAATATGGAATATTACTATTTAAAAAATTTTGCTTTTGTGACACCCAGGTGGGTAAATCAGTTAAGCATCTGACTTCGGCTCAGGTCATGATCCCAGGGTCCTGGGATCGAGCCTTTTATTAGGCTCCCTGCTCAGCAGGGAGTCTGCTTCTCTTTCTCCCTCTGCCCTAAGCCCCGCTTATGTTCTCTCTCTCCGTCTCTCAAATAAATGAATAAAAATCTTGAAAAATAAATTTTGCTGTTAATAACAGCTTTCATTTATTAAACCCTTGTTATGTGCTAGACACTATGTTAATAACCTACCATGTATTATCTCATTTAATCTGCACCCCTATTTCATGAGTTACTCTTTTCCCTTTTGAGAAAATAAGCTCAGAGAAGTTAAGTAGTTCTTCTTAAAAACACACAGTTAATAATTAGCAGAACCAGGATTCAAATCCAGGCTTCTGATTCCAAAGCTTATGTTGTGTACACTGATCTATTTTTAGGCTTATATATGCTTTATGTATCCTGTGCATATCATGTCATACCTTATCTTTATCTATTTTATATTGCATTATTTCAGTATAATGATAGTACTTCCTATGAAGATCTTCCCTTCTAGGATGCTCTTGATAAATTCCTTTATAAATCTAACTTTCTTTCCCTTTTCACTTCAATTTGAATTATCTTTCTTTTTATCCAAAATGTGCCTGAGATCTTTTGGGATGCTAGTTTTATATACTTAAACCAAAATACTTGATTCCCTTAGCAATCCCCATGTATATCAGAGATAATCCTAATCCCCTTTTGTGTAGAAACTAATATAAATTATGCTCAACTCTTGATAATTTTGGAAAATACATATCTCTTTTGTCAAAGCACATTAGCATATTTGAGACTCTGAGAAGTATTTTCAGAAGGAACTCTTTTTAAAGCTAAATAGCATTTTACAAACATACTTGACTACAGAATCCTTCCTGTATTATTTACTACAGTATCTTTAATCTGTCTCAATAGCAAATTTCCTTCTTCATTGTGAGACATTTTCTGCTGATTCTTTAAGAATTTAGGAATATTAACCAGTCTCATTCTTGCTATTATTTCTTATTTTTGTAAATTCAAGTTCTAAGAGAGAAATAACTAACAATTAATTATATAGTATATGAACTAATGTTAGTTTGTAATCCAAAAAGTAAATAGTTGATTGTCAGTTTACAAGTGATATACTTCACCAGTGGGTTCTTGAATTTGTTTTCAAGAGACATGGAAATCCATTTAACTTCATTTCTGCTTATAGGTAACTATTTAATGTTCTTTCTCCATTATTCTTATCTCTGTTTTTAACAGCTGTTTTTAAATGCTAACAATAAGGTGGCAGACAAGAACGAGAAAGACCTTGCCAACAAATTACTGACAGAAATAAATGAGGACCAGGTATCTACAAAGCCTGCATCTTGTTTCAGCTGAAGTCCCAAATCAGTCAATGGGAGCAACTATTCCTGTACTTTTCTTCTTACGTCTTAAAATACACAAACAGTATCTAGTTCTAATTTTCATTAATTATTTTTGAAAATTGTTAAAAAATTAAAAATAAAAATTTTTTCATCTAAAAGATAAATATATTGAAATCTTGGTGGTTGATGTAAATGATCAACAGTATTCCATCTGTATACCTGTGTATCCTTTTCAGTTTAAGGAGACAAAAAGTACAGGAATGGGATCCCAATATCAATGCTGTCCACGTGGTGGTGACTTCATATTTTGGGAGCTTCTCTCTCTAAGCATTGTGGTGTATTGGGACCATAGGCTTTGTTTGTGAATACGTATGGTCAATTTTAATACCTTGATTCTTTGCTTCTTGTTGACAATGATTATAATTCAATGGACATCCGAATCCTGGAGGAAGGGAAGAAGATGCTGAACTCTTTGAGTCTTAATTTTGCATAAAACTTAACTCTTTTCTTTTCTAAAAAGTCACCTCTATATGGGTATAGAGCAGAAATAAGCAGTTTTTGTTGCTTTTCAGCATTAGGTAATTCCATTTTGAAAAAACTAGCTATTAAAAATGCTTTGGTTTTTTTCTTTTCCATCCCAAAATGTTTTGAGAGAGCTTACATGATGTCTTTTATTAATATTATCTTAATACCCAGGTTTATAAATAGAGCTGTGGTATGAAGAGACATGAAAATCTATTATTTTCTGTTCTGGGTGTAAAATATCAGCTATAGAGTACCATTTTAGATTTCTCCAGAAATGTTAGTCTTAAGGCCTTCTTATATAAGATTAATAAAATATTTACAATGATATTCTTAGAGGTTTATGTTAGTATTCCTAATTGTAGGTACTATGATGCCTAGTCGTCTTGAATAAAGTGTAGGAAAGATCATATTCATATGAAATTCTTTATACAGGATGATTAATGTATATTATGTGTTTATTACATATATGCCATGTATATGTAATAATGTTTAATAACATCAACAAAAATCAAGATACTGGCTTAAATAACTTGCCTAAAAGTGGTAGAGCTTAGCTTAAAATGACAAAGATCTAATCAGTCCCCTTTTACTCAAATCATTTTTAGTGGAAGGGAGAAAAGAAAGTCCTATTCATGGAGTAATTAGTTTTAAGTCATAGTAATATAGTCCCAAAAGCAGATTTTTGGGACTCTTGAGTTTTTATAACTTTCTACTTCTGCTATGCTTTCATGGTTGATTAAGCCTGATGATATAACAGTCATGTTCAGTTTTTTAATGTTGTTAATGTTACCTTTTGTTTTCACTTTTTTTAATGCATAGCCCTGAAATTTAACACATCTCTTTATGATGAAGCTTAAACAGAAATAGACAAAATGAAGCTGAAGCTGGTTTTTATTTTTTTATTTTTAATTTTTAACACCTTTTGGCTTTAAAGGTTGCCTTCTCAAAAACATGATAATCCTTATAGATACATATTTCATTTTCTATTCTGCCTCAAATTTTGCATTTTATGTAAAAATAGATATGCCTTATGTTTGGAAGTGTGATTGGTGAATAAACATACCATTTGAATTATAATACAGGGCTTGTAAAACAAATAGACAACACCATTTTAAACATCTTATACATGCTAATGAAATTTCAACCTAGGAAATTCAGTGTATTTCTGAAGGGAAGTTAAAATGTGATAGAATTTCCAATGAAAGCCTTCCCTCCCTTCCTCTGGAGATTGTCCATTATTTTTAAAAGCATGTATTAAGCTTGGTGTTCTTTTTTGTTTTTGTTTTTTGTTTTTTTTCCAAAACATTTCAAATGAGTGAATGTTAACGTTATCCTTCTTGACACATGGCTTATTTCTATCAAGTAGGTAACTTTTCTTGCAGGTATAGTGTTTCAGAAATCTGTTTTATTGGAAGAGGAACGTATTGCATGTTAAGTATTTATTTTTTCAGGTTTTCAGAACAAAGGTTTCCTGACTAATACAAATCTTGAGCACATTGTTAATTTATTACTTTTTTTTTTTTTTTTTTTTCTTCTTCTCTCTCTCCGGTAGGTGTTTCAGGGACAGCTGGATTGTTTGGCTATATCAACCATTCAGGCTTTGACAGCAGTAATGAACAAATCTCCAGCTGCTAAGGTAAAACATACATCCTCAAGCTCTGAAATGTTTAGATAAACTAATTTTCACTGTATAATTCCCGAAGTAATGTATGCAAGTATGTATATAATACCTATGACTTCACACCTAAAGTGAAATAGTTCACAGACTATCTCAGTATAAGAATCATTTTGCTGGGGCGCCTGGGTGGCTCAGTTGTTAAGTGTCTGCCTTTGGCTCAGGGCGTGATCCTGAAGTTCTGGGATCGAGCCCCATGTCAGGCTTCTCCACTGGGAGCCTGCTTCTTCCTCTCCCACTCCCCCTGCCTATGTTCTTTCTCTGTCAAATAAATAAATAAAATCTTTAAAAAAAAATCATTTTGCTGATAATTTTAAGAACAAACACCTATGGCACTACTTTGGGATTATATGATAGAACTGTAATTTAGTAGAGATTTACAGTGTCAGTCAACAAAGGGAGCACTGGTGTTGAAGTGATCGTTTTATGTGATGCTATGGTTAGTGTGTTTAAAGAATTATATTTTATATCATAGGTTTTCTTCATTAGTAAAATAATCACTCTTTCACTATTTTCTCAGTTTATGACTGCGTAGATTGTGAACATTTTCCACATGTGAATAGCCTTATCGGTTTGGGACTTGTTTTCCAGATGGCCACGGACATTCTGCTTTTTTGTTACTCTCAGGATTTTCTTTCCATCTCATTCACTACCACTGACTTTGTCCTGCTGTTCACTTATGCTGATTTTGTGCTAACAGTTTCCTCATTGAATAGTTTTAAGGATTAGTGAGATCATCTGTGTAAAGTGGTAAGCATAGTGCCAGGCACATGGTAAATGCTTAATAAATATCAATGTCTATCATCATCATCATCATTATTATTACTATTGCCATTTTACCTTCTATCTACCACCTCTAATATATTTCGTGCTTTGCCTTTCTGATGGTAGACACGAATGAATTATTCCTTGTTCCCTAAGCCATGCCTTCAGTAGAATTCCTTACTTTTCATTGGTATTTGTTAGGAGAGTAGCGATTGCTCTATAAATGTTGCTATATATAACTCATGGTTAAATGCCTACCAGATAGGCTTTTACAACTTTTACAGGCTGGCTTAGGAATCAAATCCCATTTATAATAGTTGCTGTAAGAAAAAAAATCATTTTAAGTTCTCAGTAATTGGTTTATGAGTATAATGGATTGGCTCTACTGTATTATGATATTCAGACCTGCAATGATGTTCAAGTCTTATTAAAATGTAATTTTTTACTATGTAATGCTTTCCATGGTTTAAAGTTCAAAAGGTTATTTTAAAAATACCCTTTTTGGGGACACCTGGTGGCTCAGTCAGTTAAGCATCAGACTCTTGACCTTAGCTCAAGCCTTGATTTCAGGGTTGTGAGACTGACCCCCGCGTCTGGCTGCATGCTCATCACAGAGTTGGCTTGAGATTCTCTCTCTCCCTCTCCCTCTGCTTCTCTCCCCATCCATGCTCTCTCTCTGTCTTTCTCTCTCTCTCTCAATAAATAAATAAATAAATAAATAAATAAAATCTTTTTTTAAAAAAGCCCGTTTAAAAAAATGATTCACATTCTTTTTTTTAAGTTTTTATTTAAATTCCAGTTAGTTAGCATACAGCGTAATATTAGTTTCAGGTGTACAATATAGTAACTAAACAATTCCATACAATACTCAGTGCTCATCACAACAAGTACACTTCTTGGTCCCCATCACCTATTTAACCTACCTACCCACCCACCTTCCCTCTGGTAACCATTAATTTTTTCTGTATAGTTAAGACTATTTCTCTTCTCTCTCTCCTTTTTTTTTTTTTCTTTTTTTGCCCTTGGCCTGTTTTGTTTCTTAAATGCCACATATGAGTGAAATCATATGTTATTTGTCTTTCTCTATTTCTCTTAGCCTAATACTGTCTAGATCCATCTATGTCATTGCAAATGACAAGATATTGTTCTTTTTTATGGCTGAGTAATATTCATCACATATATATTTATATATCTATCTCCCTATATCTGTCTATCTATACACACACACACTCTCTCTCTCTCTCACACACTACATCTTTATCCATTCATTAGTTGATGGACACTTGGGCTGTTTCCATAATTTGGCCATTGTAGCTAATACTGCTATAAACATAGGGATGCTATATGCCTTTGAATTAATATTAAAAAATACCTTTTGAAAAAATATTTTCTTACTACCCTTGGCTCACAGACAACTAGCTCCCCTCCCGAGAGATAACCAGTTACTAATTTTGTTTTAATCTTTTGAATTTATGGTAAGTGTATACATTTATGCTTGATTTACTGGACCAATTCAGTATTACTAGATTTTTTTTGCTGTCTTTTTATTTTACTTTATGGTTTTGTGTGCCCACAAGTTCAAAAATACATATGACTTAGGCCTTACTAAAGTGAACTTGATGTTCCAGATAATTCAGTCCATTTAGATACAAAAAGCAGAGAGAAAACTACCCAGTTTTTTTCTGGTCACCACTCAAAATTGCCACAACTCTTTAGTCTTCTAAGACTGCTGTCTGACTCCTGTTACCCCAGAGTCTAATTTTTTCTTCATTTTTGTTTTGACTTCATGTAATACTATATAATTACAAATCAAGTGAAGAAAGTGATTGTACCCTAATCTGAAATTAATATAATAATTTTATAATATACAATTATTATTTCATTTATTTTACATTTTGGTAGATTATGGCCACATCATAGTTCAGAAGGTATATGGAATCTACTTTAAGATGAAGAAGTGATCTAAGAAGCAAATATTGAACTCATTCTTTTCAGTATTAAGTTAATTAACTTAAATGGGTATTACTCAGCATTTTAAATAATTCCAACAAATTCAGTCTTTGAAAATGTGCTTTGATGTATTTATTTCCCTTCCTCTAGGAAGTATTTAAAGAAAGAATTGGTTATACACATATGTTTGAGGTTTTAAAATCCCTGGGTCAGCCACCACTGGAACTACTTAAAGAACTTATGAATATGGTGAGTTTTTTAGCTTTATTAGACAAGTTCCATTATCTTCATATCCAAGGTGGTTACTAATCTTTTGTCTTTTATGTTGCTTTATAGGCTGTAGAGGGTGACCATACTTCAGTTGGCATTTTGGGCATTAGTAATGTCCACCCTCTCTTGCTTCTTATCCAGTGGCTTCCAGAGCTAGAATCCCAGGATCTGCAAATCTTCATCTCTGATTGGCTGAAAAGAATTTGTTGTATTAATAGGCAGAGTCGAACTACTTGTGTCAATGCAAACATGGGAATTCACATCATCGAAACCCTTGATTCCCATTCTTCCCTCCATCGAACTTGTGCTGAGAACTTGATTGCACTTCATGGTTCCTTGGGGAGTCAGTCAGTGAGCTCAGAAGAAATACGTCGACTACTAAGATTGCTGAGAGTGGATGAGTCTGAGTATATTCACCCTTATACCACTCCTGTGACTCGAGCAATTCTGACAATGGCCCGAAAACAAAGTCTAGAGAGTGCCCTGCAGTATTTTAACTTGTCACATAGTATGGCAGGAATTTCTGTGCCTTCCATACAGAAATGGCCAGGGTCTGCCTTTTCTTTCAATGCTTGGTTTTGCTTAGATCAGGATCAGTGGACTCTTGGCAGTACTAACAAAGGAGGAAAAAGAAAACAATTGTACAGGTACTGGTACAAGTTATGGAATATAAATGAACTGTCATAACAATATATGCTGTAATTCCCAAATAGGAAAAAGCTTTTCAAGGATCTAATTTTTAAATGCAGAACAGTTTATCTAAAACCTCTTTATCCTTAGGGTGTACACAGTTTAATTATAAGTGTTTTATTGCTTTCATGATATTGATTACATATCTCAAATATTTTGCTGGTTCTTAGGCTAGTTTGAAAACAAAGTTCATTCTTAAAAGTATTATAAAAATAGGGAAAAAGGAATAAATTTTAAAATGAATGGTGATCTTTGTGTTCCACTGAAAATGCTATATATTTATATGATGGATCAGAAAAGCTTTGTGTATGTACATCCAAACTTAGTTACTAAAAGTAACTAATAATTTTTAATATGCCTCATGATTTTTAAAACTTTTATTTCTGCTTTCTGAATCCTATTTGAAAGAATTTTGAATATTTGAAAATTTATCGTTTTACTGTTGTTTGATAATGGAATCCCACTCATGGTTACCTTTTATAATTTACTAAACCATTAAGCTCAAAAAAGATTTAAGAATTTTCTTTGAAGCAAGATTGGACTGATACGTGGCAATAGAATGTAAGCCACAGCATTACTGATAAAGATATTCATGATGACATGGTTTTGTGTGTTTCAGTGATGATAAAGCTGAACAACTGATTTCAAAAGTTCTGATAATATATATTTTTGTTAGCTTCTTTACAGGAAGCGGCATGGGTTTTGAAGCTTTTATTACCCATTCAGGTATGTTGGTTGTGGCAGTGTGCACAAAAAGAGAATATGCTACAGTTATGCTTCCTGACCACAGTTTCTGTGATTCCCTCTGGGTAAGGTTTTAGGACATCACATTTAACTTTCTGGTTCTTTGCTTTAAAATCGCATTTGGTGCATGTACATGAGGAGTTGTCTCCTTTCTGAGAGTCAATTAATTTTCACTTTAAAATTCTATGTGTGTTGAAGTTTATCTATAAGGAAGTTAATATCATTATCATCATCATTATCAATTCAGCAGCAGTCTTCTCTCGGAAAGTTAAAAGAAAATGTTGCCATTTCTTTCAAGTTTTCTAGAATCAGATTTGATTTTGAAATTGAATTTAGAATGAAAACATAAATTGTTAAAAACAGTGCATTTCTGTTGCTTTTCTTAAAGTATAAATTGCTTCTTATAAGAAAAACTGATTGTAAAAAATACTCAGACTTGGAAAATGCCGAAAAGATACTCTGTTACAATTGTGTAAAAATTTTCTAGAACAAATGTAAATGTCTTTTTAGTACTACAGGAAAAATTGTCATTCACTTTAAGAACAGAATTCTAACCAGCATTTAATTATGCTTAAACGCAGTGTTCTGTTCACATAAACTAGTCATAAAGTAATACTCTGAAAACATTTGTCATTCCAAAGATTTAATGTAATTTTAGTCTTTAAATGTATGTCTTACTTTATTAGCACAACATAACCATTGTTCACATGCCTGGAAAAAGACCCTTTGGTCAGAGCCTTGTCTATATCTATGACAACGGACAGCAGAAGGTCTCTGCCCCTCTCCGATTTCCTGCCATGAATGAAGTAAGCACATCTAACCTACTCTTTTTTTTTAACTTAAATTCAGTTAATTAACATAAAATGTATTATTGGTTTCAGAGGTAGAGTTCAGTGACTCATCAGTCTTATACACAGTGGTCCTTACATCACATGCCCTCCTTATTGTCCATCACCCTGTTACCCCATCCCCCCACCCTCCCACCCTCCAGCTACCCTCAGTTTGTTTCCTATGATTAAGAGCCTCTTATGGTTTGTCTCCCTCTCTGATTTCTTGTTTTATTTTTTCCTCTCTTCCTCTATGATCCTCTGTTTTGTTTCTTAAATTCCACATATGAGTGAGATCGTATGTTAATTGTCTTTCTCTGATTGACTTATTTCACTTAGCATAATACCCTCTAGTTCCATCCATGTCATTGGGAATGGCAATACTTCATTTTTTTGATGGCTGAGTAGTATTCCAGTAGTATTCCACGGTGGCTATGTGTGTGTGTGTGTGTGTATATACCACATCTTCCTTAGCCATTCATCCATCGATGGACATCTGGGCTCTTTCCATAGTTTGTCTATTGTGGACATTGCTGCTATAAACATGGGGGTGCAGGTGCCCCTTGGGATCACTACATTTGTATCTTTGGGGTAAATACCCAGTAGTGCAATTGCTGGGTTGTAGGGTGGCTCTATTTTCAACTTTTTGAGGAACCTCCGTACTATTTTCCAGAGTGGCTGCACCAGCTTGCTTTCCCACCAGCAGTGTAAGAGGGTTCGCCTTTCTCCGCATCTAACCTACTCTTTATGGGATCCATTGATTGAGAACTCTTGAAAATTTTCAGTTTAATGTGGAAGATTCTATTTATTTTAATTATGTGCCCGTAAATTTTAAAGTATTTTCTATATTCTAAGATATAGTAAGTTAATATTTAATACTATTAGCCCATCATTACTAGATGAAGTCAGACAACGTGTAATAAAAACAACTTAAGGAAGAAACAAATGTAGTTAAAAGCTCAGGGAAAAAAGACTTAAAATAGGAAAGCCAAAGAAATTGAATAGAGCAGAGCAAAGGATCATTTAATAAAGCCCTCCAAGGGGCGCCTAGCTGACTCAGTCGGAAGAGCATGGGACTCTTGATCTTGGCGTTGAGAGTTCGAGTCCCACGTTGGGTGTAGAGATTCCTTAAAAATAAAATCTATAAATAAATGAATGAATGAAGCAAGCAAGCAAGCCCACCAAGTACCCAGAATACTTAGCGACTATTACGATGGACTTTTTTCCATCCCACTGAATTTGAAATAATAATGAAGAAACTTTAAGCCTTTAAATATTATATTGTAGTTAAATATAAGACAAAATTTATTTACTGAGATGATTCTTAAAGAACATTAGTGTAAAAGTTCTTGGAGAATTCTTAGATGATTTTGAAAGAGCCTTTTTTGAAGATAATGAAATACATTATTTCCCAGGTCCTTCTAGAATTCCACTAATTTCTTGTTGATGTTCATCCTGATGCTCATTACAGGATAACCTGTAATTAGTATTATTATCTAGTGTGTAGTTCTGTTTATAAACTTTGAAGGGAGAAAAGTAGTAATTTCCTCTATTTTAGAATATAGTGAAATTGTTAAAGTTTGTGAAAATACTCATTAAAATGTGAATTATAAAAGTAATGCATCTAAATCCCATAGGCCAAAAGTAACATCTTTAATGACTTCTTATGTGTGCACAGGCATGCACACATTATGATCCAATAAAATTAAAACTTCAGTTTTATTTTCCATCTATTTGTTTTCTTAATTTTATGTACTGTTTTATTTTCAATATCAAGATAGAAATGTAATTAAAATTGTGTAATTTGTTTCTTAATTTTTAGCCTTTTATTTCCTGCTGCATTGGTTCAGCTGGGCAAAGAACCACCACTCCTCCACCTTCCCAAATCCCAGATCCACCTTTTTCTTCCCCCATTACCCCTCATCGGACATCATTTGGTGGAATTCTGTCATCAGCCTCCTGGGGAGGAACACTTGAAAAGTCAAAATTGATTACCAAATTGATATCAGCTGGAACCCAAGATAGTGAATGGGGATGCCCCACATCTCTCGAGGGTCAGCTAGGGTCTGTTATCATCTTCTTTGAAGCACTACAGCCTCCTCAGGTGAAGGCATTATATTTAGCAGGTGAGCATGTACAGTCATACTATTTAAACTTAAATAGTTTTTTTGTTGCCTACATATATTTTGAAGAATATATTTGATCTGAAGAGTATATTTGTATTTGTAATGGAAGCTGCAAGGGAAAAAAAAGCCCACTATATCCCATGCCCCCCCACCTCTAACTTGACTGGGATATTATTGACATAAAACATAGGTAAGTTTAAGAAGTACAATGTAATGATTTGATACACATGTATATTGCAAAATGATTACCACAATAAGGTTAGTTAGGACCTCCATCCCTCACATAATTACAGTGTTTTACATGTGTGGTGATAACATTTAAGATCTACTCTCTTAATAACTTTTTGGGGTATAATATAGTATAGTTAATTATAAGTACACCAGATTTTTTTGGTAGGCATAAATAAAGCAAACCTTTAGGAGATTTTTCAAATATCATCCATAATAATGTCTGTGTTCATCTATTAGGACGGCTGTAACAATACCACAGACTTGGGTGGCTTATACACTATATCCTCACAATTCTGGATGTTATAATTCCAAGATGCTATAATTCCATCAGGCTTGGTTTCTGTTGAGGACTTTTCCTGGCTTGTAGATGGCTACCTTCTCACTGTGTCCCCACAAAGCATCCATCTTCCCTTGGTGTATGTGCAAAGAGAAAGATGTCTCTTCCTCTTCTAATAAGGGACCCTTATTACGTCATTTAACCTTAGTTACTTTCTTAAAGACCTTATCTCCAGAATTAGTCATTCAGGGGGTTAGAGCTTCAACATATGAGTTTGGGGGGAACATAATTCAGTATATAATATTGCCAGTACTTTTGACAGATTTTAATAAATTGGTGAAACAAAACATAAGCCTGTGTTTATAAGAAATCATATGACTGATTCTAGAATCATGTGAGTCTTTTTCTAAAACTTGTCATTTTTATAGCTTATATATTAATATACCTGAAGAAATGAGGACAGAAGAATTAGGAGACCTTGGATAAGATTACGAGCTATTTTTGTTTTGGCTTTTTCCTTTTCTCTTGGCTGTGGTTTTGAAGATACACACTGATTGTTATTATTGGATCATAACTATTTTCAAAATTATATCTGTAATTCTAGTAGGATGTTCAGGAGGTAAACCTCTAAGTATTCATATATATTAACTGCAGAAGACCTATTATATGTAAAAATGTCTTTTTTAGGTTTTGTAGGAGTTTTGAGATGAGTGGGACTGCCCAGACTTTGAAAGTTTATATTAGAATCTTATCATTACCTTAAAACTCACCAAGGTATTTGAAAGTGATCTATAATCTAAATAAATTCCAAGTTAATAATAAGTCATTTAGTGTAGTCATTACAGCTTATATAGTTTGGATTTTATTTTCATAATTTTTTCAACTTAAAATTCTCTTATAAATAATTATTTGTTGTATAATCTTCATAATGATTGTTTTGAATGGCTGGATAATATTTAATTGACTCCATATTGCATGATTTACTTAGGTTGTTTATAATTTTTAATTCGATATAAACTTCAAATATTGGATAAGATGAACTATTATACTTTTAGTGTTTTTCCTTATTTGGATGGGTTTACTTATGATAAATTCCCAGAATAAATATTCAAAGTGTTTGAATTGGGTTTTTTTTGGTTCTCAATACATGTTGCCTAATCCATTTCTAAAAGGTGTATACCAATTCACAGTGCATACTAGTAAAATGTAAGTATACTGGTTTCACCACAGGCTCATTAAGATGGAATGGTCAGTACTGTTTCCTCCATTTTTTAATTTAAGATGGAACCATGTTGTAATTTGTATTTCTTTGATTTTTTGGTAAGTCCTATTTACTGTTCAATTTTTATGGTACCTATTCACATTTTTGGTTGATTGTTTTGCTATTTTGTCTTAGAAATTTAAATTACATTAGGTAAATAAATAGGTAAATTTTGTTATATTTGATATTAGTTTTTTTATAGCATATAAAATTTCCTTTCTGTAGTGGAGATCAAACCACCCCCCAACTTCTCTAGATTTTAGATGAACTGGAGGTGATGTAAAAATAAAGTTCATTTTGGCTAGTGTGTTTTAACTGTGTTGAGCAGCTTGAAGCAACTTAATTTTAAATTTTATTCTAATTACACAGAACCAAGGAGGCCCTATATATTCAGTGATGTTTGTCTATGTGTGTATTAATAATTTTCAGGTCCAAACTGTTTAAGCCCTTGGAAATTTCAGGAGTCTGATATGGCTGACCTGCCTGGTAACATCCTTCTTCACTACACTGCAAAGGTGAGAGTAAATGCATGCAGTGTATCTAGTTGTAATTGTGCTATGAAGAAAAATTCCTTTTTTGTTCCTTTTGTCATTTCAGCGGATAACTGAGAAGAACAGTCTTGAATTTCCATAAAAAATTATTAATTTTCAAAAGAAGGGGAGAAACAATAAAAAAGTGCAATTCTCGACTAGGATTCAGATGTTAATCATTATGTCATCCCAGTAATATGAGTGGGAAATGTTGTGGTGGGAATTTGCACTAATGGTTTGACGTCAGTAAATAAAAATGTTTAAACTTATATTTACCTACTTTTTGAGAAGGAGAGATTAAACAGAATTATGCTCAACATTTTTTTTTGTTTATTTTTTTAAATGTAATGCAAGAAAACAAACCAAAAAAATGAAAAGTTTATTTCAGAAGGAGAAAAAAGAAACTACTTACATGCATAGCATGTGTTGTCCTTTTTCCTTCAAAGATCTACCTAGCGAAAGTAATTAAGGTCAGTAAGGCCTGAGGGAAAGATCAAATGTAGAACTGGGAGGAAGAGAAGGAAAAGTGACATAAACAATATTAGTTGTCTTCATTTTTACTTTTGTTTCATCCTACTTTTTCACCAGTTATTTGAGCATAGAACATTCTGTTTTTTAATCTCACTTACTAACAAGTGCTAGTCTGGGAAAAGCTGCTCTAGAGGATTTTTTGACAGTCAACAGTTTTTCATTTTTTTACTCATTTGTAGGAGGTGTTAAACCATCCATTGTTGATAATTTTTTGAGTATCTTCTCCGAGCCAAGAATTGTGCTGAACTTTGAGGATATAAAGATGAATAAAGTGTCTGACTTTAAGAAGCTTATAGCCTAAATAAAGTGAAGCAAATATGTAAAAAAAATAAGTGCAATATAATTTTATGAGCATTTTTCTTTTTAGCTACCATTTATTATTTACACTATATTAAGCACTATGCTAAATGTTTTACATGAATTGTTTCACTTACCCTTCACAAAAACTCTATGGGGTATATGGTATTACCTATGTCTTTTATAAGTTCTAGTTTTCTGGTGCTCAGTAAAGATAAGTAACTTGCCTAGCCTCATAATTCTAGTGAATGGTAGTGCTGGAGTTAGAACTCAGCCTATTTAATGCATATCCTTAACCACTATACAATATTTCTGTGTTGGAATTACGTACAGAATACAGTGAACAACAAAGGAGAGTGGTTGGTTCTTTCAGGAGGCTAGAAGATCATAGAAAAGATTGATTTCTGTTTTAAAAGGCAGAGTTGAGGAGGGATGTGCCATGCGTAGCAAGCAGCACCTACAAAGGCACATACTGTAAAACTGGGATCTACGTATATTTGGGTTTAGGGCACTAAGCAAGCAGGAAGAGAAGATGGCAGGAAATTAAATTAGAGGGCACGTGCAGGCCAGATGATAGCAAACCTCCTATGCCAGGCTAAGTAGGCCGTGGGTAAGATTTTGAGGAGAAGAACAAAATATCAGGTTAGCATTTTAGAAAAAGGTCTCAAGTTGCAGTGTCAGAGTTGGATTGGAGGGATAGGAGATGGGAGGCAGTCATGCCATTAGGAGGTTTATTGTATGAGGACAGGTCATAGATACACAATACTCAAACTAAAGTAGTAATGGGAGAAAGACATTTCTGTCTCTGAGACTAATATAGTTTACATCGAGTTAAATGTAAACAACTTAACATTTGTTTTATTAAAGCTTTTTTTTCTCAGTTGCCCTAAGAAGAAAGCAATTAATTTGTGCTAAATTTTGTAGGATTTTTTTGGATTTTTTTGTTTTTCGGTTTTTTTGGAATGGTGATTGGATTCAAGGATGCTTCATTATTTGCAAATTCACAGATTGAACATGAAGTTATATGCTTTATAATTCTTTATGGAAGTTAACAAATAAGTTTGACAATTTCTAGAATTATTGACTAGACTCTGAGTGTGAATATAACCAGAATTGTCAATAACATGAAAGAAAATAGTGTCTTATGCCTGTGACTGAATTTTGATATATCTTTCTGTTTTGTGATTTCTATATCACATTTTAATCACATATTTTATATGTATCAATGAAATTATGCCTAGTGAAATAGTGATGGGAATAAAACATTGAATTTTTTAAAGAGCCAAAAATCTGTTTGCACATTTTGGTTTAAAACTTTTATTTTTAATTTTTTTAACTTAACAGAATTTTTTAAAAAATTAAAGTATAGTCGACATACAATGTTACATTAGTTTCAGGTATACAACATAGTGATTTGGCAAGTCTGTATGTTATGCTATGCTCACAAGTGTAACTGTCATCTCTCACCATACATCACTGTTAACAGTACCACTGACTATATCTCCTATGCTTTCTTTACCTTTTATCCCTGTGACTTTTTCATTCCATAACTGAAAGCCTATGTGTTCCACTCCCCTTCACGCATTTTGCCCATGACCCCCTCCTCCCCTCCCCTATGGCAACCATTAGTTTGTTCTTAAAAGAGAGAAAAATTTAAACTTTGGTGATTGGTGAGTAAGTTGTTGCTTTAGCTCATCTGTCAGATGGCAAGCAACAGTGACCTACTTCTGATGAGTGGGTGCTTTAGAATCTAGTCCCTGATTCTTTTAAGGGACAATCAGAATAAGAATAATAAACTTCATATTATAAGCATCTTATCATTGACTATAATATTTATCCTTTTAAATTATGGTGAAATGTTTCATATGTAATTAAAATTATGTTTTGTCCTCATTGTGCTTAGCTGTTTGCCATATTTTCCTTTTATTCTTAGGCCTGCAAGAATTCAATCTGTCTTGATTTATCTACTAATTGTTTGCATGGAAGATTAACAGGAAACAAAGTAGTGAACTGGGACATTAAGGTAAGTTAATGATGAGCAACATATTATGTAAGTTTACTGATCCTTTTAAGGAGTTTATCTTTTAAGCACTACCAGATGTGAATAATAAGTCCCAGTGATAATGTTTGCAGGCAAGATATACAGTTTGAAGTATAAACAGATAAGTAGTTGAGTGATTAATTTGCTTGAAACTTAGTTACCTCCTTAAACTATGTCATGAGTTTTCTTAAGAAGAATATACTACCTTGGTTCATTGCTCCACTTTTAAGGTATTTAATCCCTAAAACTGTGTGGCAGATTTCAACCCTTCCTAACCTCTCAGGACTTCGTTGATTATCCTTTTTCTCCTGTATCACATACTTCTGTCTGTAGTCTCCTGTCTATTAGCTTTAAACACAGATCTTTCCTCCGTGAGGCTAAAGATGAGTGACTTTTCCTCCACCCCACATCCCCCTCTAGCTATCATATCTTGCCTGCCTTCTTGATGTGCCTCATATTTACCTGTCAGTTGGACATAATGTCTTTGGTTCTAAGAGGCCTCTGCTTATTTTTCAAGACTGAGTTAACTGCTCATGTTGTGAGTACCTGTCACACTTTATCATTTCACTTATTGTGAATAGTAACTTCCTTGATAGTTTGCTTGCTTTGATTTTCCAGTAGTCCTTAAGAACTTCCAAAGGAGGTACCAAGGCTTTTTTCACTAGTGCCTCGTACAAAGATATACAATAACATTGTTGACTGAATTATTAAATTAATAAAGGTTATTTAGATTAATATGAAAGTCAAGTCAGAGATACCCTATTTCTAAAATATAGTATTTCTTTGCAAGTTATCTTAAATAGAAATTATAGCCTAAGTAAAATTAAAAATATAAAAGATAGTTGTAAGGCAACTTGCTGGTAAATCAGCAAAAAAATCCCTTTTATCTTTTTTTTTTTTTAAGATTTTATTTATATATTTTAGTGGAGACAGAGCACAAACAAGGGGAGGGGCAGAGGGAGAGGGACAAACAAATTCCCCACTGAGCAGGGAGCCCAGTGTGGGGCTGGATCCCAGGAACCTGAGATCATGACCAGAGCAGAAGTCAGATGCTTAACCAACTGAGCCACCCAGGTACCCCTCTTTTTTTTTTTAATTTTATTATTATTTTTTTTAATAATAATATTTTTTTATTATGTTAGTCACCATACAGTACATCCCTAGTTTTTGATGTAAAGTTCCATGATTTTACTTGCGTATAACACCCAGTGCACCATGCAATACGGCGCCAAGCCCTCAGTTTGAGAGAGAGTGTGCACACACAAGCAGGGGGAGAGGCAGAGGAAGAGGGAACTCCCCGCCGAGCAGGGAACCCGACACTGGGCTCAGTCCCAGGACCCCAAGATCATGACGTGAGCTGAAATCAAGAGTTGGATGGTCAACAGACTGAGCCAGCCAGGAGTCCCCAAAATCCCTTTTATCTTGTAGTCAGTTAACACCAATCAAATATGCTTATTGTTTCAATGGAACCAGAGATCATTAGGATAATTCTGCCACTGTAAAAATGAATCTATCAATTAATGTTAGTCTCATGTTATTCATGTGGTATCAAGCATTTTTCTCTTTGACTTTGAGATGAGACCACTTAATTTTACCTATTAAAATAGTAAGATTTAGGGGGCGCCTGGGTGGCACAGCGGTTAAGCGTCTGCCTTCGGCTCAGGGCGTGATCCTGGCTTATGGGATCGAGCCCCACATCAGGATCCTCCGCTATGAGCCTGCTTCTTCCTCTCCCACTCCCCCTGCTTGCGTTCCCTCTCTCGCTGGCTGTCTCTCTCTCTGTCAAATAAATAAATAAAATCTTTAAAAAAAATAGATTTATGACATTTGTCCATTCATAGGTTAACTTTTGCTGTGATGAGATTGGCTTTATAAAGCTAGTTACATGTATTACTTATATATGGAAAGCTGATTGTGTTGTGCATTATACTTGAAAATCAAAGTAGTTTTTGGTGCCTTGAGTTACAACTATGGGGAAATCAAATAGGAACAGAATTAATGAGAAAAACGTTCATTGTATTTTTTTTTCCTTCAGAAAATTATATTTTACTTTTTTTTAAGTTTTTTTTTGTTTGTTTTGTTTTGTTTTTTGCTAGTTTCAGAGGTAGAATTTAGTGATTCATCAGCTGCATATAACACTGAGTGTTCATTACATCAAGTGCCCTCCTTAATGCCCATCACCCAGTTATACCTTCCCCCACCAACCTCCCCTCCAGCAACCCTCAGTTTGTCTCCTGGAATTCAGTGCCTCTTACGTTCATTGTATTTTTATACTGCAACAAAATCAAACACAAAAATAGTTAAATGACAACTGAGAAAAAAATACTTGCCATCCAAAAAGTTAATTTACTTACTATTATCTTAAAAATCAGTATGAAAAATAGGCAAAAAGTATGAAGACGGTTATTTAATGAATGAAACTGAGTCTAGATGACAGAGCATTTTAGCAGTTAATGATGGCTAACCTTGGAACATAACATAATAAAAAATTATTATTGAAAAAAACTATAAAAAATGATGGCTAACCTTGGGTAGTACCCAGTTTGTCAGACACTAAGCACTCATTTATTAGCTTACTTATTCCTGGTAATAACTTTACAAAGTGGGACTTATTATTATCCTCATTTTACAGATGAAAAAACTGAGTCCAGAGACATTAGTAACTTGTTAAAGAATATGGACTGAATTTTGTTAAGTATGCAAAACAGTCACTTTGAACTTTGGTTGAAGCCATCCACTTCGCCTTTTTTTGTTAAGTAAAAGGAGAGGAGTCAATCATATTTCTACCACTAAATGTATTTTTTTCTTAATTTATTTTGTTGTTCATTATACTTAATTGCCTCTTATGACAGTTGTTTCCTCTTGTATCATTAGTGTTACATTATAAGGTCTACTTATGGCATCAAATTTGGATTGCCTGTTTTTGGAATCGTAACTTTAGGAAAATAAAGGTGTGGTAAAAATAGTCTGGCATAGTCTCGAATATTGATCATGGTGACCCCTGTGGCTGCTCTTTAAAGCTCTGCCCAGGGGTGCCTGGGTGGCTCAGTCAGTTGAGCGTCTGCCTTTGGCTCAGGTCGTGATCCCAGGGTCCTGGGAATGAGCCCTGTGTTGGGCTCCCTGCTCAGCAGGGAGCCTGCTTCTCCCTCTGAGTGCTGCACCCCCTGCTTGTGCGTGCTCTGTCTCTCTCTCTCTCTCTCTCTGTCAAATAGATAAATAAAATCTTTAAAAAAAAAAAAAAAAGCATATGCCCAAATGAGGGTTCCTTTAGCTCAGACTGCCCTGTATGTTGCCTTAAAGTTTAGCAAATTGTAACCTTGTACATGCTGTGTGAATATTAAATGATGAAATTGTCTTTGTTTTATAAGATTAAAAACTGTAATTTTCTTTTTTCAGGACATCATAAACTGCATAGGTGGATTAAACGTACTGTTTCCTCTGTTGGAACAAATCAGCCACTTTGGTGAAGGACAGATTTCTGAAGGAATGAATGAAAGTGCAGTTTCTGAATTGATAACGCCTGTAGAAGGAGATTGGGTTGTATTGACCTCCACAAAGGCATCAGGTATTGAGATGAAATTAACACGAAATAGTCATTGAGCAATTTGATAATTAATTGAAAAATAGATAAAAATGTCTTGCCACCATTAGGAAGAAACTTAACCATTTGTAGCTAAAGCAGCCTGTCCCTAATTTTACTAATGTAATTCAAAAAGTTCGTAATAGCTTAGTCAAAAAATTTAAGAAGTTGGTTTCACTCTTGACTATTCTTAGTTTGTACCATTAGTGGAAATATGACAGCATTGCTGAATTTATGGTAGAGAAGATATTTGCTTGTGTATGTGAGTTATGATATGCAGTCACTGCTTTCTCTGATGTTTTCATTCTGCAATTGACCTTTGGAAGCAAATTGCTCAACCAAATTTCTTGTTTGTTACAATATGCATTAAAACATAGAAAATGGGATGTAAAAGTGATTAGAGTAATTATGATAATTAATGATATGTTCACAATTCCTCAGAGTCAAGATTAGAAAGAAATTTAATTGCGACATTTATCTTGATTGTGAAACACTTTATTCAAAGACATCCTATCAACCAGGACAATCTTATTCACTCCCATGGAGTTGCCACTCTTGGTGCCTTGCTTCAGAAGGTGAGCTAGTTTAACATGTGTAGATGTGGCTAATGATTGTAATTACCAGTTGGTCTTTAGGGTTTTTCTTCTTACTAAGTAAATGTTTTTTTAAATAACAGTACTATGGCTTCAATTATATTAGTGGATGTAATCTTATTTCACAAGCAGGTTTTTTAAAACCTACTCTGAATCACATTTTTACAAGAATTACTCATCTTATGTAACAGTATATAATCTTTGATGTATAGGACTTTGTTAGTGTTCGTATTTGGGATATTTGATAAATTTAAGATTGTTTTAGGAATATGACATTAAGAATATATGTTCTAGTGTACATTGGAAAATTAAAGTTGTTTATATTTTTGTAACATTCTCATTTAGATGTTCTGAATTAATCATTTGAAATTAAATGTAGCTTAATGATAGTTATTTAAACTGAAATTTACAGAACCCCCATCTGTTTGGATTTCAGGTGCCAAGCTCCTTGATGGATGTTAATGTGCTGATGGCAATTCAGTTACTAATTGAACAGGTATCATTAGAGAAAAATATGCAGCTCCTGCAGCAAATGTATCAATATTTACTCTTTGACTTCCGTATTTGGAACCGTGGAGATTTTCCCTTTCGAATTGGTGAGAGCAGTCTGTTGGATCAAATTTTACATTTGTTTTAGAAATTTATAACTACCTGTGGGATTTTATTTTAGGTGTTCATTTAAGAGTGAACTTTGTATTTTAGGTCATATACAGTATCTTTCCACCATCATCAAAGACAGCAGGAGAGTTTTCCGAAAGAAGTATGGTGTGCAGTTTCTCCTAGATACACTTAGGATTTATTATGGGTATGATGTCCTTGCTCCTTCTCAGTTTGATATTATTTTCTGCCTGCTGCTTGCTTGGAATGTCTAGATTATTTATTTTCCAGAAATTCTAATATCCTTTAACTTTAGAAAGACAAAGTGTGGAGGTTAAAATGATGAACAGTGGATCACGCGGATTGGGTTTGAATCTTGTGTTTCACTCAGCTTTACTGTGTTTAAGTTTTCTTGTCTGTGACAAGGAGATAATAAACCTGTGACACCCTATGTTTGTTTTGAGGATTAAACTAAAAGCATTGCACTTAAAACATGCAAAGCACTTAAAGCTGTCTGCCACTTAGTGTTGTTTAAATACAAACTGTTTTAACTATTTATATCTTTGTCATTGAAACCCGAGGTTTTCCTTAAAAGGAAAAAGAAAACAAAGATACCATGAATTCTAATAATTACATGGAAACATCTTTTTTTTTAACTATGAATTCTTTTGTATGAAAAAAGCACTAAAATGTAAACAGTTTAAATTTCAGTTCTTGCACTTTTACTCTCTTTCAGGAGTGATTGTAAATATAGTGAGCTGTCTCTAGATGACGTTCGCACAATAAGGACTTCTTTGTATGGACTAATTAAGTATTTTCTGTGCAAAGGTGGAACTCATGAAGAGATCCAGAGTATTATGGGTTACATAGCTGCTATCAATGAAGAAGAACAGGTATTATGTTCAAGAAAAGTCTTTTTTTTTCCTTTTTCACACTTAAATTGCTATATCATCTTCTTTTAAAATTAAACATATATTAAGCATATTTTAAGAGTAAAATATTTATTATGTGAAATACAGTATTATGCAATTAAAGAAGTAAATTTTTATCTCCTAACTGAAAGTTTAATAAAATAGATGGTAATGTAATAAAATATTGTAACTAGCTAGAAAGCGGTATCTGGAAATAGTTGTTTTGGCAGTTCTGAATGCTGTTTTCATAGGCCACATAATGTATATTTACCTGTCATCAAAGATACTGGGCAGATTCCTAACATGCATTTTAATATAGGTTCATAAGAAATTTGCATAAAGAGTAAATTATATTTCTGTTTTTAGGTACTTTTACTTACATTAATCATTTATACCTCAGAGCTGCTCTTTAAGACATTGGTTCTCAATGTATGGTTCCTGACCAGGTTTACCTGGGAACTTGCTATAAATGCACACATACTGAACCAAGCCTTCCAGGTGATTATGGTGCATGGTAAAATTTGAGGACCACTGATGTAAAATATACAGACCAGGAATTAATCTTCCCATTTGCACATTTGGAAGTACATATTCAGAGAGATTAGGTGACTTAAAAGGTCATACAGCTGACAAACCTGGGAATATAACCCAGGTATACTGCTGTTTCTGTGCTCTTTCTGTATACCACTCTCAACACCAAACTTGAGTAGCCTTAATTTATGTTGACTCAAATATTTTGTGCTCTATGATGAAGTATTCATTGTGTACTCAGAGATTACATGACTTCATAATTTATATATTATATAGATGATTTAACTTAAGCTATTTCCCCATAAGGTTAGACTACTTCAGGAGCTTCTTTTTATTTAGAGTAGCCAGTAGCCATCTTATTTCATAATAGTTGTGTTGTCACCCACTGTGATTCATTGCCACTGATGTTTTCTTGGTCAGTTCAGTCAGCGGTATTTATTGAAAGCTTACTATACACGTAGAGTAATACTAGATATTATAGGTATGTTATAATGAATGAATTAGCATTCTTTTAGCCTAATAGAGGCAAGGGTGGATAAGAGAGGTTTTTAAATGATTATTAAACAAACAAAAAAAGGCCATGATAATAGCCCTAAGAGAGAAACAAAGTCCTATGAGGTTTTCATAGGAGAGTATTACATGTTGACATGACCAGGAAAGGCTTTATGGAAGACATGACTTTTTATGTGGCTAAAGCATTATAGGTATGGCCCAGCAGGTAAATATGTGTATTGAGAGGATATACAAAAGGAAATAAGCCGAAAGCATATTGGAGGAAAAAGGCAAGCTATTTCAGAAGATATCAGACCATTAAGTTAAGCTCTAAAACATTAGGGTATATAGGATTTAGTTTAAATAACTTTTTGTGGTTTATGACTTTATTTGTGCTCCCATATATGAGCGTGGTTGTGTTTGTTTTGTGTTGTTTAATTTTAAAAGCTCTTCGGAATTTTGGATATGCTCTTCAGTCTCCTCCGTACCAGCCCAACTAGAGGTCAGCTTTTCTTACTGCTGTTTGAACCAGGAAATGCTGACATACTTTATGCCTTGCTCTTAAATCAGAAGTACTCTGACAGACTAAGAGAAATCGTTTTTAAGGTACAAATGTTTCTTAAGCATCTTTATATTTGGTCACATTTGTGAGTATATGAATTTACTTGTACATATCAATTTTATGAATGTAAATTCTTTTTTCGTATCTACTCTAATTTTAAATTGTTGTAGGGGTGCCTGGCTGACTTAGTAGGTTAAGTGTGCAACTCTTGATCTCAGTTCAGGTCTCAATTTCAGGGTCATGGGATCAAGCCCTGCGTTGGGCTCCATGCTGGGCGTGAAGTGTACATTAATTAATGAAGAACTAATTAATTAATTCTTCAGTTTGTTTTGATATACACTTTCCATGTTTTAAACATTTAAAAACTAATAATATTGTAATCTGATCAGTTATTTAGTGGAAAATCCACTTTGTTATATCATCCTCAGTATAAAACTTCTCATTTCCCTTTTTTGCCTTCTTCTAAAAAACATTTTTTATATGAGTATAATTGATACACGATGCTACAGTAGTTTCAAGTGTACAACATAGTGATTTTACAGGTTTATACATTATGCTATGCTCACCACAAGTGTAGCAACCGTCTGTCATCATACAACATTATTACAGTACCATTGACTATATTCCCTATGCTCTACCTTTTATTCCTGTGACTTACTCATTTCATAACTGGAAGCCTGTACCTCCAACTCCCTTTCACTAATTTTGTCTCGTCTCTCTCTCGAGTTACTATGGGTCTGTGTGGCAGGTCCAACATTTTAGCAGTTAATTATAATAACTAACGTTATGTAGCACCTACTATTTGTCAGGCAGTAAACATTCTTCATGTATTAGCTAACTTAGTCCTTGCAAGAACTTTATGAAGTGGATATTAGTCCCATTTTACAGATAAAGAAACTGAGGCCAGAGAAGTTAGTAACTTGTCCAAGGATAGTGAATATATTTTGTTAAGCTATCCAAAGTAGTCACTTTGAGCTTTAGCTGAAGCCACCCACTTCACCTTTTTTGTTAAAAAAAAAAATAGAGGAGTTAGTCATATTTCTACTCCTCATGATTTATTCTGTTCTTTATGCCTGATTGCCTGTAACATTTGTTTCCTCTTGTATCATTAATGTTACATTATAAAGTTTACATATGGGGTCAAGTTTGGATTGCCTATGTTTGGAATCCCTAAACTTTGGAAAACAAAGGTGCAATAAAATGATCTGGCATAGTCTCTCATGAGTATTACTTATGGTGACCCCTGTGGCTACTCTTCAAAGTATCTGGCCAAACAAATGTTCCTTTATGGAGATTAAATGTTATTTCTCCAAAAATGGCCTTATATGAATTGTTCATCATATTATTTTCCTTTCCATATGGTTTCAGTACATCACTTTTAAAAGTTGATCTTACTTCAAAAAGTATGAGATTACTAATTCATTCTCCCATTTTGGCATATGGATGTGTTGCTTCACAAAATGTGTCCTTGTTCTTGAAAATTATTTTGATAACCATTACATAAATGTTAAATAAATTACTACATTGATCTAAAAGTATCTTTTTTCTCTTTCATAGCATACTTTTGTTTTTCATGGAGGCTATAGGGTTTGTTTCTATCTATGCCTTAGCTACTAAAAAAGAAGTTTTATTTCTTTGATCTGCAAGAAATATATGTAAACTACAGTTTAAATATATTAATTATTTAAATATAAATGCATTTTAGTTCAATTTCTTCTTAAATCCATTTTTTAATGAGAGTATAATACGGAGTATTCCTCCCTGTTACTGCTGGGTTTGTTTGTTTTTTGCACTTAAGGAATAAAATGATGATCCAAAATGATGCTTGTACACTTGTACAGTAACATTATATTCAATATTAACCTAAGTGACAGACTGTTCTTAATTCTCTGTATTGAGAAGAATATATTACTGTTGTGACCAGGTTATGGAACAAATGTTGAAATGCACAAATGTTTATGAACGAAGTAAACAACGTATTCGGCTCAGAGAAGTTGGCTATTCAGGATTGGGACTACTTCTTAATGAAGCACCCGTTAATACCTCTCTCATTAAAAGCCTCACCAATCAAATTATAAACACAGGTATGACTCTAAGGCTGATAATACTGATATATTTAAGAGACGTTCTTCATAGTAGCATAATTCTATTTGATGGTTCTCAAATTTTTTTCTAAAGGGTTTTTTTTCCCCCTTTCTTCTCAGGTTACTTTTAATTACCTATTATTTGATTCAGCAGGGCTTTTTTTTAGGTACTATTTTTTATTTACCTTTTTGGTTTTGTCTCCTCAGGGCATAGCATAGTGCCTTACTTGGTAGGCACTTGGCCTACTTGGTAGGCCTTCAATAATTGTTGATTGATTGATTAATAAATAATTGAGTCCTCTATAATAAGAAAAGATGCTAGAGAGAATACATACCAAACATTCTGTCTTTTTCTTTGGGGAGCTTAAATCCTTAATTTCAGATATTCTTTCAGATAATCTTTTTTGTTTCTCTTTTTTTTAATAAAACTTTTTTAGTACTCACTACAAACTGTAGTGTTTATGTCAGATGCTAAGTGTTCAAAAGGTATAAGATAAGGTTCTTTGTTTTAAATGGTTTATCTTCTCATTGATAAGTACATAAGATATAAGACATGTACGTAAAAAGATAAATAATAGTACAAGAACAAAATAGTATGGATCTTGTGTTCAGGCAACCAAAAGAAAAGAAAGTTATTTAGGGCTTACTCAGGAGACTGTCAAATATTTTAAATCTGTTTTCTTTGTAAAATTTAAACATACCTATAATTCCTATTTTATTTTTTTAAAGATTTATTCATTTTAGAGAGAGTGCATGAGTGCAGGGAGAGGTGAGGGAGAGAAAGAATTCTCAGGCAGACTCCCTGACACAGGACTTGATCCCAGGACCCTGAGGTAGTAACTTGAGCCGAATTAGCTGGTTAATCAGCTGAGCCACCCAGGAGCCGCTCTATAATCCTAATTTTAAATGAGACCGTTATTTCAGCATTTATATAACTATTGCCGACAGTTCATTCTTTGAGAAAGAACTTGAAAAAGAAGAAGATAGCTGGAAATATCACAATTCTTGATTTCAAACTATACTACAAAGTTACAGTAATCAAAACAGTATGGTACTAGCATAAAAACACACATAGACCAGAGGAACAGAATTGAAAGCCCAGAAATAAAACCATGTATATCTGGTCAACTAATATTTGGCAAGGGATCCAAGAATACTAAGTTAGGGAAAAATAGTCTATTCAATGAATGATGTTGGGAAAACTGAATTCATACTACAAAGTTATAGTAATCAAAACAGTTTGGTACTAGCATAAAAACACACATAGACCAGAGGAACAGAATTGAAAGCCCAGAAATAAAATCATGTATATCTGGTCAACTAATATTTGGCAAGGGATCCAAGAATACTAAGTTAGGGAAAAATAGTCTATTCAATGAATGATGTTGGGAAAACTGAATATTCATACTACAAAGTTATAGTAATCAAAACAGTTTGGTACTAGCATGAAAACACACATAGACCAGAGGAACAGAATTGAAAGCCCAGAAATGAAACCATGTATATCTGGTCAACTAATATTTGGCAAGGGATCCAAGAATACTCAGTTAGGGAAAAATAGTCTATTCAATGAATGGTGTTGGGAAAACTAAATATTCATATTCAAAAGAATGAAAATGGACCCTTACACCACTCACAGAAATTAACTTGAAATGAACTAAAGATTTAAATGTGAGTCCTGAGCCAGGTAACTCCTAGAAGAAAACATGAGGAAGAGTCCTTGACATTTGTCTTGGCAATGACACCAAAAGCACAAGCAATAAAAGCAAAAATAAAGAACTGGGACTTTATCAAACTAAAAAGCTTCTGCACAGCAAGAAAAATCCTCAGCAAAATGAAAAGGCAGTCTACAGGGTGGGAGAAAATACCTGTGAATCAAATATTTGAGAGGGGATTAATATCTAAAATATGTAAGGAAATCATACAACACAGGAGCAAAAAAAAATCCAATTAAAAAATGAGCAAGGTACTAGACACATCACTGGGAGCAAGAGAAACTAAAGCAAAAATGAACTATTGAGACCTCATCAAGATAAAAAGCTTCTGCATTGTGAAGGAAACAATCAACGGAACTAAAAGGCGGCCTATGGAATGGGAGAACATATTTGCAAATGAGGGTTAGTATCCAAAGTCTGTAAGGAACTTATTAAACTCAACACCCAAAAAATATAATCCAGTTAAGAAATGGGCAGAGGGCATGAATAGGCATTTCTCCAGAGAAGACATCCAGATGGCTAACAGATACACGAAAAAGTGTGCAATATCACTCATCATCAGTGAAATACAAATCAAACCTTCTCATACCAGTCAGAATAGCTAAAATTAACAACACAGGAAACAACAGGTGTTAGCAAGGATGCAGAGAAATGGGAACCCTTTTGCATTGTTGGTAGGAATGCAAACTAGTACAGCCACTCTAGAGAACAGTATGGAGGTTCCTCAAAAAGCTAAAAATACAACTACCCTATGATCCAACAATTGTACTACTGGGTATTAACCCAAAGATTACAGAAATACACATTCAAAGGAGTATGTGTATCCCAGTGTTTACAGCAGCATTATCAACAATAGCCAAACCATGGAAAGAGCCCAAATGCCCATCAAATGAAGAATGGATAAAGAAGATATGGTATATACACACACACACACACACACACACACACACACACTCTCTCACACTCTCAAATAGAATACTATTCAACCATCAAAAAAATGAAATTTTGCCATTCGCAATGACATGGTTGGAGCTAGAGTATATTATGCTAAGTGAAATAAGTTGGAGAAAGAGAAATGCTGTATGATTTCACTCATATGTGGAATTTAAGAAAATGATGAAAACTCAGGAAAAGAAAAGAGACGGAAGGGAAATCATGAGAGACTCTTAGCTTAGAGAACAAACAGAGGGTTAACAGAGGGAGGTGGGTGGGGGATGGGATAGATGGGTGATGGGTATTAAGGAGGGCACTTGTTATGATGAGCACTGGGTGTTACATGTAAATGATGAACCACTGAACTCTACTCCTGAAATCAGTATTGAACTGTATGTCAACTAACTAAAATTTAAAAAGAAAAAATGAACAAAGGACCTGAATAGACATTTTTGAAAGAAGACATGCAAATAACCAGTAGGTAGACGGCAAGGTGCTCCACATCTCTAATCATAAGGGAATTGAAAATCAAAGCCAGAAGGAGATAGCACGTCACACCTGTTAAGATGGCTATTACCAAAAAGACAAAGGATAACAAGTGCTGGTGAAGATAAGGAGAAAGGGAAACCCTTGTGCATTGTTGCTGAGAATGCAAATTAGCACAGCCACTGTGGAAAACAGTATGAAGGTTCCTCCAAAAATTAAAAATAGAAATGTCATATAATTCAGTAATCTATCTTCTGGTATATATCTAAAGAAAATGAAATCACTATCTTGAAGAGTTGTCTGCATCCCTGTGTTCATTGCGGCATCATTTATAATAGCCAAGACCTAGAAACAACCTAAATGTCTGCTGATGGATGAATGGATAAAGGAGGTGTGTGTGTGTGTGTATATATGTGTGTGTGTGTGTATATGCATATATATATATATATGCATATATACACACACATATATATATGGGAATATTACTCAGCCATTTGTAACAGAAGAACCTGCAGGGCATTATTCTGCTAAGTGAAATAAGTCAGAGAAGGACACATACTGTATGGTCTCACTTATAGGTGAAATTCAAAAAACCAACCTCCTAGAGACAGAGAATAGATTGGTAGTTGTGGGGGCTGGGGGCAGGGGGGCAAATGAGTGAAGGTGGTCAAGAGGGTTCAAGCTTCCAGTTCTGGGAATCTAATGTGCAACATGGTAACTGTAGTTAATAATATTATATTATGTTCTTGAAAGTTGCTAAGAGAGCACATCTTAAAGATTTTTACCACAAAAGGAAAATGGTAGCTATGTGAAGTGATGCATGTTAACTAACCTTATTGTGGTAATTATTTTGCAGTATATACATATATCAGATCATCATGTCGTACACGTTTAATTTATACACTGTTTTATGGCAGTTATATGGCAGTAAAACTAGAAAAAATAAAGGATATCTATTGTTAACAGCAACAAAAAGAAAATAAAAGTAAAACAATTATTTTATTTATCAAACTATCACTCACAGTTCTTTCTTTGACTATCTCTGGAATTTAATTTTAACTTTGTTTTTTCCCCACCATAGATCCTGCTATTAATTTCAAAGATCTGTTGTCTGTGGTATATATATCTCACAGAACACATATGAATGTCAGGGTGGTTATCTGCAGAAAGGTTAGTAAACTTTTAAGATATACTTTAAAAATGACAGTATTGTTATACTGTGAATAACTTTTATATTGAGTATTTCACACCGGGTATAAGTTTTAATTTCTGTTATTTTATAAATGACACAATTTTATAAATAATTTCCTTTTTTGAGGTACATTAACTTCATGTAATCACAAAATCAGCATAAAAATGTGTTCTTACCTTTACATGGTCCTGGAAATATTCCCTTACCACAGTAAAAAATTCGTTACAAGAGAATAGTTGTTTTGTCAAGAACCTTCAACGATTATGACCATTTCTAATTCATATAGCATATTTTAGAATTTCTGAATCTTTTGAACTTCATGGAAAAGCAACAGTGACTTGCCTTCAATGCATCCCTTTAAGTCAAGAAATAGTTATCCTGTGTGCTTCTTCCTGATTGTAGCCTTCTCTCTCTTCCACTAGCAATCACTGACCTGCTACTTAATTTGCTTCCTTGCTTTTTTTTTTAAATTTTACTCCCTAATTATGTTATAGTATTTTTCCATCAGTAAGTCTGGATGTATATCTTTCTCTTTAACAGCTACATATAGTTTTTATTCTATGGCTATTGTATAAAGTATTATCTGGTTCCCTGTTCACGGATGTTACATTGTCTCCTGTTTTTCTGTGTTAAACTTCTGTTAAGAACTTTTTTACCTATATTTTTACCTGTTTTTGGTAATACATCTGTAGGATATAATCCATGAAGTGGAATTGCTGTCAGAGTATGTTCACATTTCACATTTTGATGGATTTTGCTATATTGTTCTTAAAGTGGGTCATATAGATTGACGCTTTCCTTTCAGTTTGAAAACAGCTTTCAGTGCAGCCTAGTTTTTATCCATTACATGTATATAAAGTATAAAATAAGTCTTATTTTATGGAAATTTTAAAGTCATGAAATCATGAAAATTTCTTTACTAAGGAAAAAAAAATTGGTATTCTGAATTGGTAGACTAATGGTAGCTCACCGATAGCATTAGTGAGGAAAGGAACTTCACATCATTGTGACTTGTTGCTTTCTATGTCAGCTTCAGCATGCATTAAAGCCACTGATATTGAAGTCCCCACCAACATTATTAATCTCCTATGACACTTGTCAGAGTTAGAGGTAAAAGAGAGTCTCTTAATACTGGGAGCAAAAATTCTTTTCATCTACATAGAAATTTATTGGCTTTGTGATAAAAATGTCTTAAAGATCTTAACTGAATCTGACAGTGTTTGAGAACTTGTTTTAATCCAAAAAGTATGGAATCATTTGGATAATAGAGATCATACACACATTGACATGTCAGTGTCTATTCTTTAATTTCAGTTTCTTTTTCCAGCTAAATATCAGCTTCCATTTTGTTGGAATTAGTGTTTGTACAGTAGAGAGTTGATGGGAAAAAATGTTTTTGCAAAAGCAACTATTAACTTTGCCTGAAACAAAAATGAGATGGGGAAACGTTCTTGGGATATGTAGGTTCTATTAAAGTGTCTGTGTCTTACTTACTCCCTTAACCCTACGACCAGAAGGGGACGGGTACACAATATGTATTCAGTATTTGCTAAACAAATGTAGTAGGCTCATGGAAAGTATTTAGTTGAGAGGATATAACTTTATTACATTTTATATATACCTTGATTCTATTTACATTTTCTCTCTGACCAAATTAAATTAATAACATGAGTGTGTTGACATGTGGAGGATCATTTTTGTCCCTTTTTTATCTTTCAGCAAATATTTAAGCACTCTGTACAATGAGTAATATGCAGATTAGTTAAAAACACAGTGTGTACTCTACAGATAGTTTGTAATCCAGTTAACAACATAATCTTTTGAAAGAACATCTTCCCACAGTTTCTCATTAAATTACTTTGTCCCTAAAGTAACTGAAAAGAAACTTTTTGATGTGAAGTACCATGTACTTTTTGATGAATTTTGTATTCTTAATCTTTGCAGATTTTACAGATTTTGCAGTCCCAGCCAGATGCAGCACATCAAATATCTCAACAAGTGGGTTGGCAAGACACTTTAGTTAGGCTTTTTTTAAAAACAAATTTTGAAAATGGAAATACTCTTCATAAGCACAGTAGGGCTGTTTCAATGAAAGACAGTGATAAAAATTTATCAGCTGAAAATATTAAGAGGAACTTTGATGAAAAGATTGATGAGGAAAAAATCAACTCTTTTGCCTCAGCTAATGTGTCTTCAGATCAGTGGAGTTTAGAGGATAGAAACTCTCTGGACTCAAACACACCATTATTTCAAGAAGATAGTTCTGTGGGAGAATTATCTTTCAAATCAGAGAATCAAGAAGAATTCTGGAATAATAACCCTTCACATTTGAGTTTAGATCTCAGTGGAATAGACTCATGCGAACTGAGCGACAGTGGAAGTCACATGCCAGACAGCCTGCCTAGCACACCATCCCCAATAGAATCTACTAAATCATTTTCTGTGCAGTCTGACAAAGAGAGCAGTGTCATAAATGATCCGGAGTTTGGCGATGACTTCTCTTTACTTGAAAGCAAAGAGGTAAAATTCTTTATTTGTCCAAATGCTATTTTTATTTTCACATTATATACTTCTAATCCTTAGAAATGTGTAATTGTTAACAATTTCGTATTATATTCATGTTCTGAGTCTCATGATCTAAGATTTTGGAAGCCTAGAAGTCACTAAATTATATTTCGAGAAAAGCAGGTGTTTTTCATCCTCATATCTCTTGGGCCTACTTAGCAAAGTTCCGGGTTCATCAAGACACTTTAAATATGTTAAATGATTACAGTCAGGATATGTGATGGTTCTTTTTATGTGCTTTTAACACCACCTCCTTCCAATAATTTAATATTTATCGTTTTTATAGAGATATGAGGAGGAGCTGCTTCAATTACTGACAAATATTTTGAATTATGTGATGTGTAAGGGACTAGAAAAATCTGATGATGGTACTTGGATTGAACGGGGACAAGTGTTTTCAGCACTATCTAAACCAGGAATATCCAGTGAACTACTACGACCATCAGATGAATTAAAATTAATGTAAGCATTCAGTTGGTGATTTACTCTTTCCTTTTGTAGTGATTGGGAGTCTAAAATAATATTTTTTATTGAACATTTATTCAGGATTCAGTGTGTGTAGTGAGAGAAAAAGAAAAACTTCGTGCTCAGCCCCTTTTCCTCTCTGTTGCCATTTTAGTGGAATCTAGAGAGAAATCCAAAAGTGTGAGGAGATTTAAATCTTTAGTTTGGGCTTCAGTGATTATACATTGCTTGTTCTTTAAATTAGTTTTCATAATATCTAAGCATTTGGTGTATTGCGTTCTGCAGTGTTGTCCAAGTTTGAGAGTTTCCATGCTGAGGGAAGCAAGTAGTGTTTTCATAAAAATTACTTCTCTAAAGCATTTAGAGTTCACTACAGTTTCTATTTTTACCTTCCCAATTTCCACCTTTATTTTTTAATAATATTTTTTATTATATTATGTTAATCACCATACAGTATATCCCTAGTTTTTGATGTAAAATTCCATGATTCATTAGTTGCGTATAATACCCAGTGCACCATGCAATACGTGCCCTCCTTACTACCCATCACCAGCCTATCCCATTCCCCCACACCCTCCCCTCTGAATTGTCTTTCTCTGCTTGACTTATTTCACTTAGCATTATCTCCTCCAATGCTGTCCATGTTGCAGCAAATGTTGAGAAATCGTTCTTTTTGATGGCTGAGTAATATTCCATTGTATATATGGACCACAGCTTCTTTTTTTTTTTTTTTAAAGATTTTTTATTTATTTATAAGACAGAGATAGAGACAGCCAGCGAGAGAGGGAACACAAGCAGGGGGAGTGGGAGAGGAAGAAGCAGGCTCATAGCAGAGGAGCCTGACGTGGGGCTCGATCCCATAACACCAGGATCACGCCCTGAGCTGAAGGCAGACGCCCAACCGCTCTGCCACCCAGGCGCCCCTGGACCACAGCTTCTTAATCCAGTCATCTGTTGAAGGGCATCTCGGCTCCTTCCATGATTTGGCTATTGTGGACAATGCTGCTATGAACATTGGGGTGCATATGGCCCTTCTCTTTACTACGTCTGTATCTTTGGGGTAAACACCCAGTAGTGCAATGGCTGGGTCATAGGGTAGTTCAATTTTTAACTTTCTGAGGGACCTCCACACTGTTTTCTGAAGTGGCTGTACCAACTTGCATTCCCACCAACAATGTAGGAGGGATCCCTCTTCTCCACATCCTCTCCAACATTTGTTGTTTCTTGTCTTGTCCATTTTTCCCATTCTAACTGGCATAAGGTAGTATCTCAATGTGGTTTTGATTTGAATTTCCCTGATGGCTAATGATTTTGAACATTTTTTCATGTGTCTGTTAGCCATTTGTATGTCTTCATTGGAAAAGTGTCTGTTCATATCTTCTGCCCATTTTATGATTTGTTTATTTGTTTCTCGTGTATTGAGTTTCAGAATTTCTTTGTAGATCTTGGATACCAGTCTTTTTTCTGTAGTGTCATATGCAAATATCTTCTCCCATTCCATGGCTGCTACTTAGGGGGTTTTTTTGACTGTTTCCTTGGCTGTGCAGGGCTTTTTATCTTGATGAAGTCCCATGAGTTCATTTTTTCTTTCGTTTCTCTTGCCTTTGGAGATGTGTCATGAAAGAAGTTGCTGTGGCTGATGTCAAAGAGGTTGCAGCCTATATTCTCCTCTAGAATTTTGATGGATTCCTGTCTCACTTCGAGGTCTTTCATCCATTTGGAGTTTATCTTTGTGTATGGTGTGAGAGAGTGGTCAAGTTTCATTCTTTTGCATGTAGCTGTCCAATTTTCCCAGCACCATTTATTGAAGAGACTGTCTTTTTTCCACCGGATGTTTTTTCCTGCTTTATCAAAGATTAGTTGCCCAAAGAGCCGAGGGTCCATTTCTGGGTTCTCTATTCTGTTCCATTGGTCTATGTGTCTGTTTTTGTGCCAGTACCATGCTGTCTTTGTGATCACAGCTTTGTAGTATAGCTTGAAATCTGGCAACGTGATGCCCCCAGCTTTGTTTTTCCTTTTCAACAGTTCCTTGGCGATTCGGGGCCTTTTCTGGTTCCACACAAATTTAAGGGCTGTTTGTTCCAGTTCATTGAGAAATGTCATTGGTATTTTGATCGGGATGGCACTGAAAGTGTAGATTGCTCTGAGTAGCACAGACATTTTAACTATGTTTATTCTTCTGATCCATGAGCATGGAATATTTTTCCATCTTTTTGTGTCTTCTTCAATGTCTTTCAAGAGTGATTTCTACTTTCTAGAATATAGAACCGTTATGTCTCTGGTTAAGTTAATTCTGAGATAACGTATGATTTTTGGTGCTTTTGTAAATGGAATGGATTTCCCTAATTTCTCTTTCTTCAGTCTCATTATTCATGTATAGAAATGCAGCTGATTTCTGAGCATTGATTTTGTATCCTGCCACATTACCGAATTGCTCTATAAGTTCTAGTAGTTTGGGGGTGGAGTCTTTTCAGTTTTCCATTTAGTGGATCATGTCATCTGCAAAGAGAAGCAGTTTGACTTCTTTGCCAATTTCAATACCTTTTATCCCTTTTTGTTGTCTGATTGCTGTTGCAAGGACTTCTAGTACTATGTTGAGCAACACTGGCGAGAGTGGGCATCCTTGTCGTGTTCCTGATCTTAAGGGAAAGGCTTTTAGCTTTTCCCCATTGAAAATGATATTCGCTGTAGGCTTTTCATAGATGGTTTTTATGAAATTGAGGAATGTACCCTCTATCCCTACACTCTGAAGGGTTTTAATCAGGAAAGGATGCTGTATTTTGTCAGTTGCTTTTTCTGCATCATTTGAGAGGATCATATGCTTCTTGACTCTCTTCTTGTTGATATGCTCTATCACACTGATTGATCTGCTAATGTTGAACCACCCTTGCATCCCAGGGATGAATCCCACTTGGTCAGGATGGATAATCCTTTTGATGTACTGTTGGATACTATTAGCTAGGATCTTGTTGAGAATTTTGGCGTCCTATTTGGATACTATTAGCTAGGATCTTGTTGAGAATTTTCATCAGGGATATCAGTCTGTAATTCTCCTTTTGATGGGGTCTTTGCCTGGTTTGGGGATCAAGGTAATACTAGCCTCACAGAACGAGTTTGGTAGCTTTCCTTCTGTTTCTATTTTTTGAAACAGCTTCAGGAGTATAGGTATTATTTCTTCTTTGAATGTTTGGTAGAATTTCCTGGGGAATTCGTCAGGCCCTGGACTCTTGTTTTTGGGAGGTTTTTGATCACTGCTTCAATCTCTTCATAATTAATCGGTCTGTTTAAATAATCAATTTCCTCCTGTTTCAGTCTTGGTAGTTTATAGGTTTCCAGGAAGGCATCCATTTCTTCCAGGTTTAATTTATTGGCATAAACCTGTTGATAAAAGTTTCTAATGATCCTTTCTATTTCATTGGTGTTGGTTGTGACCTCTTTCTTTTCATTAATAATTTCATTAATTTGGGTCCTTTCTCTATTCTTTTGAATGTGTCTTGCCAGTGGCTTATCAATCTTATTTATTCTTTCAAAGAACCAGCTTCTAGTTTTGTTGATCTGCTCTACTATGCTCCTGGTTTCTAATTCATTGATCTCTGCTCTAATCTTGATCAACTGCCTTCTCGTGCGTGGGTTAGGCCTATTCTTCTGTTCCAGCTCCAGCTTCTTGAGGTGAGAATATAAAAACTGCATTTTAGATTTTTTTATTCTTTTGAGTGAGGCTGGGATGGCTATGTATTTTCCCCTTAGGACTGCCTTTGCAGTGTCCCATAGGTTTTGGAACGTTGTGTTTTCATTCTCGTTGGTCTCTATAAATTGTTTAAATTGATTTTTAATTTCCTGGTTTATCCAATCATTCCTGAGCAGGATGGTTCTTAGTTTCCAAGTGTTTGAGTTTCTTCCAATTTTTCCTTGTGATTGAGTTCCAGTTTCAAAGCGTTGTGGTCTGAGAATATACAGGGTATAATTTCAGTCCTTTGGTATCGGTTGAGACCTGTTTTGTGACCCAGTATATGGTCTTTTCTGGAGAAAGTTCCATGTGCATTCGAAAAGAATGAGTATTCTGTTGTTCTGGGGTGTAGTGTTCTGTATATATCTATGAGGTCCATCTGGTCCAGTATGTCATTCAAAGCTCTTGTTTCTTTGTTGATTTTCTGCTTAGGTGATCTATCTATTGCTGATAGTGGAGTGTTGACGTCCCCTACTATTAACGTATTTTTATCTATATGTCTCTTTATTCTGGTTAAGAGTTGGCTTGTGTATCTTGCTGCTCCTCTGTTGGGGGCGTACATATTTATAATTGTCCTATCCACTTGTTCGATATATCCTTTAGGAATAATATAGTGTCCTTCTGTATCCCTAACTACAGTCTTTAGTTTAAAATCTAATGTGTCTAATATGAGAATTGCTACCCCAGCTTTCTTTTGAGGTCCATTGGCATGAAAAGTGGTTCTCCATCCCTTCACTTTCAGTCTGATGTATCTTTAGTTTCAAGGTGAGTCTCTTGTAGACAGCAAATGGGTGGGTCATGTCTTTTTATCCAATCTGCAATCCTGTGGTGTTTTATGGGAGCGTTTAGGCCATTCACATTGAGAGTGATTATTGAGAGATATGATTTTAATGATGTCATGTTGCCTGTGAAGTCTTTGTTTCTATAGATTGTAAATTTCTGTTCTGTATCACTCTTGGGGCCTTTTTACTTTTATAGAAGCCCCCTTAATATCTCCTGTAGGTCTGGTTTCATGGTTACGAATTTGGTCAGTGTCTGGCGATCCTGGAAGGTCCTTATCTCTCCCTCAATTCTGAATGACAGCCTTGCTGGATAAAGGATCCTTGGCTGCATGTTCTTCTCAGATTGAGCTTTAAAAATATCCTGCCAACCCTTCCTCTCATTCCAGGTCTGTGTAGACAGGTCTGACGTTATTCTGATATTTTTGCCTCTGTACGTGAGAAATTTCTTCACTCTGGCCGCTTTCAGTACTGTATCCTTGGATCTAATATTTGCAAATTGCACTATTACGTGACGTGGCGTAGGTTTGTCGTGGTTGAGCTTGGGAGGGGTCCTCTCTGCCTCTTGGACACGAATGCTTGTTTCCTTTTGCCATATTAGGGAAGTTTTCAGCTACAGTTTGTTCAGGTATCTCTTCTAGACCTCTCTCTTCCTCTACCCCCTTGGGCATGCCAATGATTCTGACATTGGAACATTTTATTGAATCAGTAGTCTCCCGTAATCTGCATTCTTGAGATTGGGTTTTTTTGAGGCAAGTTTCCGTTTTAACTTTCTCTTCTACCATCCCATCCTCCAATTCACTAATTCGTTCTTCTGCCTCATTTACTCTGGCCATCAGAGCGTCTAGTTTTGACTGCATTTGATTCATAGCATTTTTAATTTCTGCCAGATTCGCTCTCATTTCCGCCCTTAGAGATTCTATATTTGATTCATAGCATTTTTAATTTCTGCCAGATTCGCTCTCATTTCCGCCCTTAGAGATTCTATATTCTCGTTAATATTTTCGTTAATTTTTTTTTCAAGTCATCAGTTCTGTGGCAGAGGCCACAGACTCATTATCTTTTCTTTGCTGGGGGGGATTTCTCCTCCTTGTCATTCTGATGAAGAGAGGTTGCAGGGTTGCCCAGAGCCCAAATTATTGACCAGGACCCAGGCAGTGTGCATGTGTTTTATAGGGACCTCAGGGATGTGGGCTTCTTGATTTCTCAGTGTGCCTTCTGGGGGAGGTTCCTGCCACGCTGATATTCAGGTAACCCTGTTAGGGTAGAGTCTCCCTGTCCCTGCGAGGGGGGATGGGGATGGGTGCAATGTGAGCTGGTATTGCTCGGCTTTTGTTCTCTGGCGGCTTTCCCTGGCGGTTTTCTGTGGCTCTTCTGAGAGAGCAGCTGTGGTCGAATCCTAGCCTCTGTCTCAGAATAGAGATCGCAGTCCACTCTCCACTGAGCTCTCTTGGCCTCTTAAACTCTGTTTCTCTCGGTGCTGCTAAACCCTGCAGCGTCCTGGGTTGTGTGTCCCACAGCCGCTCTCCCAGCCCTCACTACCAGGGCCCGCCCTTCTCTGTCCTTTGTGTTTCTTTTTTTTCTTTTTTAAAGATTTTATTTATTTATTCGACAGAGATAGAGACAGCCAGCGAGAGAGGGAACACAAGTAGGGGGAATGGGAGAGGAAGAAGGCAGGCTCATAGCGGAGGAGCCTGATGTGGGGCTTGATCCCAGAACGCCGGGATCACGCCCTGAGCCGAAGGCAGACGCTTAACCGCTGTGCCACCCATGCGCCCCTCTGTCCTTTGTGTTTCTAACACCGGCAGCTGCCCCTGGTTCCCGAGCGGGCTCCCGAGCTCCCTGTTTCAGTGTGGTTCGCATGCACTCCACAGTGCTGGTTTTCAGTCTGGTCACGTGTTCCCGAGCTCCTAGTATCAGTCTGGTTCCAGTGAGAGCTCCGGAACTCCGGTTTTCAGTCAGGTCACACGTGTGCTCCCGAGCTCTTGGTTTCAGTCTAGTTCTAGTGTGTGCTCCAGAGCTCCGGTTGTCAGTCTGGTCACATGCATGTTCCCAGGCTCACGGTCTCAGTCTGCTCTCTCGCGGGTGCCGGTCCGCGAGTCCGCCCGCTCCCCTGTGCATTTGGCTACTGCTTCCCGGCGCCCAAGCGTGGCGGCTCCCTCCCCCTTCCGTTTATCTTCAGATGTCTGTACGCGGATTCACGGCTTCCCACTTCGTACCTCAATACTCAGCGCTGGAGATGTTCGTTTGTAGAGATCCAGATGTATCTTCCTGCATCTCAGGCTGATTCCGTGGGTTTTCAGGATGGTCTGGTACCTATCCAGCTCGACTCAGGGGACCAGCTGAAAAAGGGGACCCCTACTCCTCTGCCATCTTTTCCCTCCCCCCTCAATTTCCAGCTTTAAAGAAACTTTTAAGTACCTCGTAGAGACTGGAATTTGAGTTATTTCAATAGCTTTTTATAGTTAAATTAAACAGGTAACTTTTACTTTGCCTTTTGTATTATGTTTATTAAAGATAGTTACTTCAAAGATAAAAAGCTGCTTCATTGTTATCAAATATCCTCTGATCCCTTCCAGAAATAGTATATCTTTGCAGATACAGACGTATTAATGAATAACTGGGTTTTTTTTTTTTTCATGTTTTACTATTTTTCTAAACTTAAAATGATTTTAAGAGGATTTTGTTTTGCGCTTAGTTTGCTACAGAACATGTTAGAATGGGCAGTCACAGAAAACAGAGAATCAAAAACGAATCCAGTAACTGCTGAAAATGCCTTTCGACTCATCCTGATCATACAGGACTTTCTGCAGTCAGTGGGGCTTGTTAATTCAAGCATGTGGACTGAGAAGGTGCAGTAATAACTCTGATATTATTTTTCTGGTAGTCTAGGACTTTATTCAACAAAAAAAATTTTGTACCCCCTCTTTTTAGAGCATTAATATTTTATCAGATACAACAAACATGGATAAAATGTGATAAATAGTTAACCTACTTTGTTAGGTATTACTAGGATAATTCTTTTGGCTTTTACCAATTGAACATTAAGCTTGTTTTGAAATATTTATGATGTGTGTTACTGTCGGGGAAAACTCATCAGTAGATTTTAAAACAATGTTTTTATTTCTCAATTTTTCCCTTGTGATAGCTTTTAGACAATCTGATGCTGCTCTTCGATGGTCTGTCAGTTTGGTATTCTGAAGGTCAAGTATGGGCAAAACTTTCTCAAATTCAAATCCAGTTGCTTCTAGGATTCATTGGAAGGGGAAATGTGCAGGTTTGTCAATTCTTTTTCATTATTTTCTATACTTTGCATGCAGCATAGGAGTTATTTGTGTAATTAAATGACAATAAATTTTCAAGTATTTTAATTTTTTTATTAGTTCCAAAAGTATCCATGATTTTCCTCTAGTTTCAGTTTTGTTAATCAGAAAGAGGCTTCAGAGGCATTGATTGTTTCTTCCTGATGTATATGACTCAGTATAATTTTAAGTTTTCCTTTTAAAGGATTTATGCATAGCTTATACAAAGAGGCGTTAATCATATTATCTGTATTTAATGTAGCTAAGAGTTAAACAGCCTGCCTAGCTTCTTTATACGTATTTTTATACATGTGCAGTTATAAGGCTTATATTTTTAGGAAATTTTTTTTTGTTTTTTCCAAAATCTTTTTCTATTTCCTTATTAATCCATAGTTTTATATTATATCTTATATCTTTTAATTCATCAAACACTGAATACCTACCAAGTATGAGCATTGTGCTAGGTTTTCAAAATATAGATAAATAAAATAATGGACCCAAGGAATATTAATTATTTCTATTTTTAATTAAAAATTTTAAATGTTGGAGAAGTTCCACATGAATTTTAGTCTGTCGTCTTTCTATTTACATTGGAGAACGTGACTGGATTAATCATGATATGTATCCCATTGCTATTTACGTCGCCCTTTTTATTTTCTTTTGATACTGGAATTTTAACAAGGGGGTAGGAGTGGGGATGTTTTCTAATATATATAAACTTACCGTAATGTTGATGAGAACATGGAGAGATTAAAATTCCATAAGATTGCCATATTTGTAAAAGGCCATAGTTTTCAATAGTTTTTGGTTTCAGTTTTGGTTTTTTTAAGATTTTTATTTATTTATTTGACAGAGAGACACAGCGAGAGAGGGAGCACAAGCAGAGGGAGCGACAGGCAGAGGCAGAGGGAGAGGGAGAAGCAGGCTTCCCGCTGAGCAGGGAGCCTGATGTGGGGCTCGATCCCAGGACCTTGGAATCATGACCTGAGCCGAAGGCAGACGCTCTTGACTGAGCCACCCAGGCTCCCCTCAATAGTTTTTTTTTTTTTTTCCTAATTGTAAAAGTAACACGTGCTCATTGTGGAAAATACACAAAAACATACAGAGAAGAAAATAAATCCATCATCCCATAGCCCAAGAAGAAGTATCTGTATTTTTCTATACATATATCTTTTTCAGATAATTGAAATCCTCACATATTTTGATAATATGATGATATGAATAGTAATATGTTACTAACTTTTTAAACATATGGGTTTTTTTTCTTAATCATAGAAGTAACAGATATTCATTGTAAAAACATGGAAAATGCATAAAAGCTAAAATAAGATGGGGTTTCTGATACGTGGATGGTGGAAGCTTGAATTGTGCAGCCATTCAAATGCAATTTGAAGATATATGAATTAGGTACTTTAAAAAAAGATCACACTCTGTCTAGTACTAAATCTGTATCATCAGATAATAATCCAAAATACCAGACAGCCTTTGTGTACATAGATGTTCGTGGTAGTATTCTATTTTTCTCTACCTAGAAGTAGAATGAAGATAGCTTTTGGGGCTTTTTCATTAATATTAGCCTGATGGCTGTTAAAGCAGTTGCAGTCAGCATGCCAGGTATTTATTTTAGATATGAAGACCCTCCCCCCCTTCTAGTCACGCTCAGTGTTTATCTTTGATGAAATTTCCATATATAAAATATGTTTGTTTAGTTTGTCCACCATTAAATATCTAATGTCTGTCCCATAGTAGGGCTCTATAAATACTTGTTAAATAAAGATTCAAATGGGCACATGCACCCCAATGTTTACAGCAGCAATGTTCAAAATAGCCAAAATATGTGAACAGCCCAGATGTCCATCGACAGATGAGAGGATAAAGATGATGTGGTATATATGTATGTACAATACACACACACACACACACACACACACACGCACACACACACGCGCACACATAGAGGAATATTACTTAGCCATCAAAAAGAATGAAGTCTTGCCATTAGCTACAGGGTGGATGGAATTAGAAGGTACTATGCTAAGCGAAATACGTCAATTAGAGAAAGACAAATACCATATGATTTCACTCATATGTGGAATTTAAGAAACAAAACAGATGAACATAGGGGAGGGGAAGGAAAAATAAAGTAAGATGATGACAGAGAGGGAGGCAAACCATAAAAGACTATTAACTATAAGAAACAAACTGAGGGTTTCTGGAGGGGAGGTGTGTGGGGGGATGGGGTAATTGGGTGATGGGCAATAAGGAAAGCACTTGAAGTGATGAGCACTGGGTGTTGTATGCAACTAATGAATTACTAAATTCTACCTCTGAAACTAATAATACAGTATGTGTTAATTAAATTGAACTTAAATTTTAAAAAAACTGAAGGCAAAACATAAATAAATTGAGTACAGAACCTATAGACATCTTGTTTACCAGTAGTTAGTAACCTAAAACATTTTTTACTAACTAGTCGTTTAATTTTATTTTCACAGGAATAAAAGCATAAAAGGCTGGGAAAGCAACTTCTTCCCTTAAAGGGGTTATAGTAGAGCTCCTTTGCCAATCTGGCTACAAATTTTTGTTTCGCTCATACTTATTAGTTAATTGCCAGTATGTAAGTATTAGGAGATGTCACCTAAATGTCAACATTTCCTAGCTTGTCTTTAAAGCAAGACTAGGTGGTTGTTGATTTATTTAGTGCAGCACGTGGTGTCCATTTTGTCCCCAGTTGTCTTAGTTCTGCCAGTGATGAGAATATGAAATCACCTGGAGGAGCTTTTATAAAAATGCCTTTGAGGGGCATCACCCTTAGTAATTATATCAGAATGGAGGAACTACGGCATTGGTATTTTTTGTAATTTCTCAGGTGACCCTAATTCAGTACTCTTTATAGTGGGGGGGGGTCATATATATCTGTATGTAGAGTGTGTGTGTGTATCCAAAATTAAGACAGTGGTCAAATTATCTTGTATTCATTAAAAGTATCTTTATAATTTTTTTAATAATAATATTTTTTATTATATTATGTTAGTCACCATACAGTACATCCCTAGTTTTTGATGTAAAGTTCCATGATTCATTAGTTGCGTATAACACCCAGTGCACCATGCAATACGTGCCCTCCTTACTACCCACCACCAGCCTATCCCATTCCCCCACACCCTCCCCTCTGAAGCCCTCAGTTTGTTACCCAGAGTCCATAGTCTCTCATGGTTCATTCCCCCTTCTGTTTATCCCCCCTTTCTTCTTCCCTCTCTTCTCCTACTGATCTTCCTACTTCTTATGTTCCATAAATGAGTGAAACCATATGATAATTGTCTTTCTCTGCTTGACTTATTTCACTTAGCATTATCTCCTCCAGTGCCGTCCATGTTGCAGCAAATGTTGAGAAATCGTTCTTTTTGATGGCTGAGTAATATTCATTGTATACGTGGACCGCATCTTCTTAATCCAGTCATCTGTTGAAGGGCATCTTGGCTCCTTCCATAATTTAGCTATTGTGGACAATGGTGCTATGAACATTGGGGTGCATATGGCCCTTCTCTTCACTACGTCTGTATCTTTGGGGTAAATACCCAGTAGTGCAATGGCTGGGTCATAGGGTAGCTCAATTTTTAACTTTTTGAGGGACCTCCACACTATTTTCCAGAGTGGCTGTACCAACTTGCATTCCCACCAACAATGTGGGAGGGATCCCCTTTCTCCACATCCTCTCCAACAATTGTTGTTTCTTGCCTTGTCAATTTTTGCCGTTCTAACTGGAGTAAGGTGGTATCTCAATGTGGTTTTGATTTGAATTTCCCTGATGGCTAATGATTTTGAACATTTTTTCATGTGACTGTTAGCCATTTGTATGTCTTCATTGGAAAAGTGTCTGTTCATATCATTTTAAATAAATTCAGAAGCTTATAGTGTATTTAATACCATGATACTAAGTTAAAAACAGACCACTAAATATTCAACTTTTTATGTAAACAGTATTTTATCTTATTTGTTTTAATAATAATTTTTTATTATGTTAGTCATCATGTAAACAGTATTTTAAAAAACACATAGCAAAGAGGCGCCTGGCTGACTCAGTTGTTAAGCGTCTGCCTTCGGCTCAGGGCATGATCCCGGTGTTATGGAATCGAGCCCCGCATCAGGCTCCTCCACTGGGAGCCTGCTTCTTCCTCTCCCACTCCACCTGCCTGTGTTCCCTCTCTCTCTGGCTGTCTCTCTCTGTCAAATAAATAAATAAAATCTTTAAAAAACACACACACACACACACATAGCAATAAAGTCCAGAAGTATTAGCATTTCCTAGATGATGAGATTTTATGTCCTTTTTCTTATATTTGTTGGTCTCTATTAGAATTAAGTTGTAGTCACAAAGACTAAAGGGAAGAATTGGGGAAAGTCTGAGGAGATAGAAAAGTTTCACAGTAGAAGCTTAAGTTAAAAGTAGGAAAGTTAAAGTCTTGAGCCATCTTAGATATTGTTTCCTCCAGTGCTGTTTGCCTCTTTAAGGCTTGTGTGAAAAGACTGCCTAAGGTCTTTTATTGTCTTGGCCTGCAAAGACCTGTGCATACAGCTCAGACTAGTGTTTGAAACAAATACAGTCATGAAGTGATGCCAGATTCTGATACTTTCCTCTTTTCTCTTGCTGTTGTTCATTTTGAAAGTAATAAGATCCAACACTGTAATATAGTGTTAAGTGAGAAGGAGATAATTTATATCATCTGTCCTACCATTGTTTTATGGCTTAGATCTAGCCTTGACAGAAGGAGGCCCCATTTATGACCTAATTTACCTTCCCGTGTTGGGGTTAAGGCCAATGTTTCATAGTAATATAGAGGATTCCTTTGCCTGGGCTTATTAGTATATGTATTTTCCTTGGGAAGTTTAAGAGTAGTGACATTTCTGTCAAGAACTCAGTCTCCCTTCTACCTATCCTTTATGTATCATAATGCTTTGATTCCAAAAAGCAGAAGCATCAACCCAAATTGACTGAGTTTAGGAGGTTTATTGGCTCTTATAATAGAAAATTCTGTAGTTCAATTTAAGGCATGATTTTTAATCAAGGCTTCAGTTCCATTTATTTCCTGTTTTCACAGCACTCCTTTCCCTCATGTGTCAGCTTGTCTTAAGCTGGCTGTCCTTGTCACAAAATGCCTGCCAATAGCAGTTGGTGCTACATGCTTCCTTGTTTATATCTGATAAAGAGAGTGCTTCTGGGGCACCTGGGTGGTTCAGTTGGTTATGTGTCTGCCCTTGGCTCAGGTCATGATCTCAGAGTCCTGGAATGGAGCCCCTGCTCATCAGGGAATCTGCTTCTCCCTCTCCCTCTGCCTCACCCCTGCCTGCCCCCAACTTGTGCTCTCTCTCTCAAGTAAATAGAATCTTTAAAAAAAAAAAAAGAGTGCTTCTTCTTACCGTCACTGTTCTTCATGAATCTCTTTTGTTTCTGCATATCCTTATAAATAGAGACACTAGATGTCTTTGTTATGAGCTATCTTTTTGAGGATGCAGGTATAGTGAACAACTTTGGAAGACAAAGATTCTGTCTGTCTCCAGAGCAAAAGGCAGGTTTGTTTACTGCCCAGTATAATAAAGATAGTGTCTCCCTCCAAGGCAAAGTTCAGGCTAACTTACTCTCTGGTATAGAAGATTTAGGTTCCTTATGCTTGGGGTTCCTCCCCTATACTGCAGCCACTGGGTGTGCATGCATCATCTCTCACCATGGGAGTAGCAGTTCAGGGAACCAGGGAAAACACTGATATTCTGACTGTTGGGACTGCTGTAGGTCTTAGTCTCTGAACCAGGAGTCTCATATCTTCTGCCAGCATCTATGAAACTGTAGCAGGCTAACTTGTTAGGTTGGAGGTAAGGCAAAATCTGAGACCCTTCACAGTTCTTGACAGTTATTATGTAAAAATCCTGAACTTGAACTGGTAAGGCCATCCCCAAATGAATCCCTCTGACAAAAGCAGCGACATGAGGTTACTGAAAGATAAATTTTCTGAACCACTCACTGTGGAAAGTGGTTGGATATTCTGTTTGGCTTATATCTTTTAGGACCTATTGTTGGAACTAGAGATGGAATCATTCCCCTATCCTTACAGAGTATAGGAAGGAGTGGAATGGATGTTGGGGTGATTAATTTTCCACTACACCTTTTCCGTATATTCTGCTTTTATAATTTATTTTAAAAAAAAAACCAACTTCAGGGGCTCCTGGGTAGCGCAGTCATTAAGCGTCTGCCTTTGGCTCAGGGCGTGATCCCGGCGTTCCAGGATCGAGTCCCACATCGGGCTCCTCCGCTGGGAGCTTGCTTCTTCCTCTCCCACTCCCCCTGCTGTGTTCCCTCTCTCGCTGGCTGTCTCTCTGTCACATAAATAAATAAAATCTTTAAAAAAAAAAAAAAAACTTCAGGAAGAGCTAGAAAACTTTTGCTAAATATCTGCTTTATTTTGTTCTTTCTCACCTATTCTGTTTTCTCAGGTTTGTGCAATGGCATCAGCTAAGCTAAACACCCTTCTTCAAACCAAAGTGATTGAAAATCAGGATGAAGCATGTTACATTTTAGGAAAGTTGGAACATGTTCTAAGTCAGTCAATCAAGGAACAGACCGAAATCTACTCATTTCTGATTCCCCTGGTCCGTACCCTGGTTTCCAAAATCTACGAGCTTCTCTTCATGAACTTGCACCTGCCTTCTTTACCTTTTACCAATGGTAGCTCTTCATTTTTTGAAGATTTTCAAGAATATTGCAGTTCAAATGAATGGCAAGTTTACATCGAAAAATATGTAAGTTTTATCTATTTTGAGTGAAATTTTTCTAAGTTGTCATTTTTATAGACATCTATGTTAAATTTTCTGTATGTATATATATTCATAAGATCGTGCCTTACATGAAGCAGTATGAAACCCATACATTTTATGAGGGTCATGAGGACATGGCACTTTATTGGAAGAATTGTTATGAAGCCTTAATGGTGAATATGCATAAACGAGACCGGGAAGGAGGAGAAAGCAAGCTTAAATTTCAGGTAAAAATTATTAAATGTTTTTAGAATCTAGTTTTTTTTTTTTTATGTTGGTTTCAAGTATTTAATATTCAAATAAGAATAAAAAGTCTGAACTCTGAAAATAAATGGTCTTTCCTGCTGTTTGAAAATTATTTCAGAATTGAGGGCGCCTGGGTGGTCCAGTAGGTTAAGCATCTGCCTTCAGCTCTAGTCATGATCCCTGGCTCCTGGGATCAAGTCCTGCATCAGACTCCCTGTTCAGCGGGGAGTCTGCTTCTCCCTCTGCCCCTCCCCCCTGTTTGTGATCTCTCTCTCTGATAAATAAATAAAATCTTAAAATTATTTCAGAATTGAAAGAAAAAGACTAATCAGTAACAATTAAAAAGTTAATGTCAAAATGTTCTATGCATAGTTGATATGTAAAAAGTCTGTTAAGCTGATAGTGTACATATCTCTAAGGAGGCTGGGTATATATCAGTGGTTAGAGAATATAGCACTAAATACTTGCCTTAGAAAAGAAGAAAGACCTCAAACTAATAATTTAAGTTTCTACCTTAAACTAGAGAAAGAAAGCTAAACTAGTTTCCAGATACGAAACTAACAAAAATAAGAGCAGAAATCTATGAAATTGAAAGCAGGAAAACAATAGAGAAAATTAATAAAACTAAAATCTAGTTCTTTAAAATGTCAGTAAAATTGGGGTGCCTGGGTGGTACAGTTGGTTAAGCATCTGATTCTTGGTTTCAGCTCAGGTTGTGATCTCAGGGGTTGTAAGATTGAGCCCTGCGTTGGGCTCCATGCTCAGCGTGAAGTCTAGTTGAGACTCTCACCCTCTCCCGCTGCCCCTCCCCTGCACTCTTTCTGTTTAGACTCTCAAATAAATAAATATATCTTTTTGGAATGTCAGTAAAATTGATAAACTTCAGGCCAGATTGACAAAGCAAAAAAAGAAAGTGAAAAATTACCAGGAATGACAGGGATATCACCTCTGACTCCATAGACATCAACGTGATAATAAGAGACTGCCACACACCAATCTATTCATATAAATAAGATGACTTAAATGGATCCATTTCTTGACAAATATAAATTTCCAAAACTAATTCAATAATAAAGTGATAGCCTGGATAGTCTTATCTATTAAGGACATTGAATTTATAGTTTAAAAACCTTCCAGGGTGCCTGGGTGGCTCAGTTAAGTGTCTGCCTTCGGCTCAGGTCATGATGCCAGGGTCCTGGGTTGAGCCCCACATTGGGTTTCCTGCTCAGCGGGTAGTGTGCTTGTCCCTCTCTCTCTGATTCTGCCTCCACTCATGCTTTCTCTTTCTCTCTCCAATAAATAAATAACATCTTTAAATAAATAAGTAAGTACCTTCCAAAAGGGAAAACTCCAGGCCCAAGTGGTTTCACTGGTAAATTCTAATGAACATTTAATGGGGAAATAACACCAATTCCTCATAATCTCTTCAGAAAACAGAAAAGTGAAATCACTTCCCAACTCATTATATGAAAGCAATGTTATCCTATTATTGAAACCATACAAAAATAGTGCAAGAATACACGTGAAACTCTTACAATACTTTATATTAATTATACTGGTTAAAAATCACAAAAGTAGTACAAGAAAACTATAATATTTCTTAGGAAATAGATGCAAACTAGGTGCAGCAATATATAAAAAAAATAACACATTACACCAGGGAGTTTATCCTGGGAATGCAAGATTGCTTCAACATTTGATAATTAATCAATATAATGGTAGTAGACCAAATTCATATTTATTGAAATGAAGCTAAATGATTATATCCATAGATGCAGAAAAAGCATTTGACAAAATTCAACATCCATTTAATGATCAAAGTTCTCAGCAAACTAGAAATAGAAATAGAATCTCTCCAGAAATCCTACAACCAGCTTCATATTTAAAGATGGAAAACTGGGGGTGCCTGGGTGGTACAGTCAGTTAAGTGTCTGACTCTTGATTTCCACTCAGGTCATGATCTCAGGGTCGTGGGATCAAGCCCCACGTCAGGCTAAGCATGGAGTCTGCTTAAGATTCTCTCCCTCTGCTCCTCCCACTCCCTGTGCTCTTGAATCAATCAATCAATCTTTACTGGGGAAAAAAAAGATGGAAAATTGAGTGCTTTTCTTGTAAGAAGAGAACTAGGTGAGAATGTCCACTCTCTGTAGTCCTCTAGTCACTAGTCTTAGCAAATGCATTGAGAATAGAAAAAGAGCGGCGCCTGGGTGGCTCAGTCTGTTGAGTGTCTGACTCTTGGTTTCCAATCAGGTCGTGATCTCAGGGTCATGGGATTGAGCCCTGTGTCAGGCTCAGCACAGGGTCTGCTTGAGATTTTCCTCTCCCTCTCCCTTTGCCCCTCCCCCTGCTTGCATTATGCTTTCTTTCTCTCAAGTAAATAGATCTTAAAAAAAAAAAAAGAATAGAAAAAGAAATAAAAGTCATTTACTTTGGGAAGAAAAATAAAACTATTTGCAGATAATATGATTATATAGATAATCCTAATGAATTTACCAAAAATCTCTTGCAATTAATGAGTTTAGCAACACTGCAGGACACAAGATCAGTACACAAAATTTAATCATATTTCTGTATACTAACAACGAACAATTGGAAACTGAAATTTTGAAAAAGCACTGTTTACAATAACTCTAAAAAGAAAAAAATACTCAGATATCAATCTAACAGAATATGTACAGGATCTAAAAACAAACATGATGAAACAAAGATGACCAAATAAAAATTCATTTATTCCATAAAATGGTATAAAAAGAAACCTTTGTAATCCACCAGTATTAACATTTTGGTGTATATCTTTCCTGATTTTTATGCATATATTTGGTTAAACCAAAATGGCAGTTTTCATTTGCTACTCCTTTTCTTGAAATGTACTATGGGGGCATCTGGGTGACTCAGTCAGTTACGCATCTGCCTTTGGCTCAGGTCTTGATCCCAGGGTCCTGGGGTCGAGTTCCACATCTGCCGCCTCGCTCAGCGGGGAGCCTGTCCCCACCTGTGCTCGCTCACACTCTCATGCTCTCTCTCTCTGACAAATAAATAAAATCTTTAAAAAACAAAACTATTATATTGCCCTCATAGAAGTTCTTTCAATTTCTATTCCAGTCAACACTTTCTTTGTAACTTCACCTTTAGCTTTTCTAGGGAAACCTAACCCTAAAATATTCTTATTGTTTGAACTTCACCAACCGCAAAATTGGTGTTTAATTATTATGGAGCTGTCGTGATTTCTTCAGTTTTCTTAGCAATGATCTGTGTTAAATATTTGATAATCCCAAATCATTGATTTCCCAAAGTTCTAGTAATAATTATAATAACAATTATAGTAATAACAGCTACATTTTACTGAGAGCTCATTACTTTAATGGCACTGTATTAAGCACTATAAATCTTAATCTTTTTTGATGACAATTATTGTCAATGTTGTCTTAGAGATGAGGATACTGGACCTCAGAGAATTAAGTAGCTAAGATTTGTACCGAGGCCTAACTCCAGAGTTATATTCTTTCTTTTTTCTTTTTTTTTTTAATACGATTTTCTGTATTTATTTGAGAGAGAGAGCATGCACACACAAGCTGGGGGTAGGGGCAGAGGGAAAGGGAGATGCAGACTCCCCGCTGAGCCCAATATGGGGCTGATGCCAGGACCCCAAGATCAAGATCATGATCTGAACCGAAGGCAGGCACTTAACCAATTGAGCCCTCCAGGTGCCCCCAGAGTTATATTCTTAACCATGCTCTGCTGGAATGCCTTTCTAAAAGATGTCTTTTAAATCCATATCTTTAACTGTTTTCAGTGTAATTTGGTATTGATTTTTTGAAACAAATTAATGCCATTAATTTAGTTCCTGATAGATGAATATCAGTGTGAGTCGGATGAGTCAGTCTTACCGCTTGTCTTTTTGAAAACTGTAAAACTTTAATTTTAGGGCTTAGAGTTATATCTGATAGAACCTATTATCAGGGTCTATTTTATCTTGAAAACTGGAATAAGTATGTGAATTTATTTGCTGATAACTAGGATGTTATTAAAAGAGCAGCAAAATGATGAAATTTTTCATTGTGAGAGATTTGCCCCTGTAGTTTTCTTTTGTCTTTGGCATTGCCTTTCAGGTCCCCAGTAGTAGTATGGATGTGGTTACTCTTCCTTCTACTTTATTTAAGCACGAGTCGTATTCCATTGCCTTAAAAACCAAAGCATCCCAAAGGAAGATCATTTTATTTGACTGTATGAGGTTAATTATTCTGAGTTTCAAAATCCTCTATTGAGGTACATTATATTTTTGAAGTTCTTCACATGTTTATTGTTTAATTTTTAAGTTTTACAAAATATGGATGGATTATAGTTAGAATCACATGCTTCATTGAAGAAGTTATTCTAATGGAACAAGAAAATACTGTTGGTTACCAGCTTCTTTCCTCTAGACCATGATTTTATTGGGTCAGATTTTTAAAATTATTTAAATATATGATTCAGTGCTATTATTTTTTGCTGTTTCAGGAGTTTTTTGTGGAACCATTTAGTAGAAAAGCACGCCAAGAGAACTTGAGGTATAATAATACACTTAAACAACTTAGCAGTCAACAGTTAATCACTCTGAGACGCTGGAAGGCAGTACAGCTCTATCTTACATCTGAAAGGGGACCTTGGGCTGAAAGGTAGGAGGATATTATTTATTAAATACCCTTTCTTCTTTAGAACTCCCGTCTAGAACTTTTTGAGCCAGTGACCCCTCCAATCCAATATTTAAAACATTCAACTTACAAAAAATTGCTTTTAATTAATTTGTCTTTTTGTGAATTACAGGTCTGGGATGTTTAGAGCTTTGTATATATGTTTTTCACCATGGAGCTATTTCCCTTCCTTTTACCCTGCGATGTAGAATTTAAAATGTCTTGAATCTGTCTTCCTGATACTGCCTCTTTGAGTTAGAGTTAATGATGTTATGTGTTTCAGTATTTTACAGTTTATTTACTTGATCCTAAGTCATGTGTGTTTTACTAAATTTTATATATATTTGTGTGTGTGTGTATTAAAATAATGTAATATATAATATATATATTACACCCCTTTTATTATGGTAAAATATGCACAATATAAACTTCACCATTTTAGCCGTTTAAAAATATACAATTTAGTGACATTAAGTACATTCATAATGTGCAATCATTACCACTGTCCAGCTTCAGGACATTTTCATTACTGCAAAAAGAAACCCTGTACCCATTAGGCAATCACTCTCTATTCTTTTACCCAGCCCCTGGCAACCACCAATCCACTTTCTGTCTCTATGAATTTGCCTGTTCTTGATATTTTATATAAATGGAGCCATACAATATGTGGCCTTACCCCTTTCACTTAGCATTATGTTTTCATTATATTGTAGCATGTATCAGTACTTCTTTTTCAATGGCCTCATAATATTCCATTGTGTAGATATACCACATTTTGTCTATTCATTCATCAGATGATAGACATTTGGGTTGTTTTCCTTATGGCTATTGTAAATAGTACTGCTATGAACATTTGTGAGCAAGTGTTTGTTTTAATGTGCTTTTTTAATTCTTTTTTTTTTTTAGATTTTATTTAAGAGAGAGAGCATGAGTGGGGTGAGGGGCAGAGGGAGAAGCAGGCTCCCTGTTGAACAGGGAGCCTAATGCAGGGCCAAGTCTTGGGGATCATGACCTGAGCCAAAGGCAGATGCTTAACTGACTGAGCCACCCAGGCGCCCCTCAACATCTGTTTTTTAATTCTTTTAAGTATATACCTACAAGCAAAATTTCTAGATCCTGTGATAATCCAATGTCTAACTTACTGAGGAATTGCCAGTTTTCCACAGCAGCTGCATCATTTAACATTCCCATCAGCATTGTTTGCGGGTTCTAGTTTCTCCACAACCTTATCAGTACTTATAAAATTTTTCTAATTTTTTAATTATGACTGTCCTAGTGGATGTGAAGTGGTATCTTATGATTTTGATTTGTATTTCCTAAAGACCAACGACGTTGAGTATCTTTTCATGTACTTGTTGGACATTCGTATATCTTTTTTGAAGAAATATCTCTTCAGGTTCTTTGCCCATTTTTATTTTTTTTATTTTTATTTTTAAAGATTTTTTATTTATTTATTCGACAGAGATAGAGACAGCCAGCGAGAGAGGGAACACAAGCAGGGGGAGTAGGAGAGGAAGAAGCAGGCTTATAGTGGAAGAGCCTGATGTGGGGCTCGATCCCATAATGCCGGGATCACGCCCTGAGCCGAAGGCAGACACTTAACTGCTGTGCCACCCAGGTGCCCCTGCCCATTTTTAAATTGGATTGTTTGACATTTTGTGAGTTGAGTTTCAAGAGTTCTTTTTCTAAGTAATAGACCCTTATCAGATATATGATTTGTAAATATGTAAGTTGTCTTTTCACTTTCTTGATAGTAGCCTTTGGTATACAAAAATTTTTAAAATTCAAAGCCCAATTTATCTCTTTTTTTCTTTTGTTGTTTATATTTTTGATGTAATATCTAAGAAACCTTTCCCAAATCCAAGGTCACGAAGATTTACTCCTGTCTTTTCTTCAAAGAGTTTCATCTCTTATATTTAGATCAATTATATTCTCTTTATTTGTAGTAAAATTATTATATTTTGAACACTATATTAGAATAGATTCCTTGTATAGCTAGTTAAGAACTTCCGTTGAACAGTTTAAGAGTTAAAGATATTAAGCTTTAAGTGTGAAGATTTATGTTCAATTCTTATTTCTGATACCTGTAACAACTTGGCATCTCAGGCAAATAATTTAGCCTGTCTTGGGTTCTGCATGTATGAACTGCAACTATGCGTATCCACACTGGTTTTCTTTCAGGGTTGTTTGAGTCAAATGAGATAATGAATGTGAATGTTTTTATAAAATGGTGCTAAACAAATGTAAAATTCCTGTTACTTTCTTACTCTGTTTCAATCAACCAATCTTTTTAACTTCAAGCTAAGTAATTTTACTTGTTTACTTACGAATATTCGTAGGAAACAAAATCCAATTCATTGGAAACTAGCTAATGTAGAAAATTATTCCCGCATGAGACTTAAATTGGTGCCAAATTATAACTTCAAAACTCATGAAGACGCTAGTGCTCTGAGAGATAATCTAGGTGAGTTCCGATGCCTGTTTAATTATTTGTTGACGATAGTGAGGGTATTGGTGGGTTGGTTATTGTTTTTATTAATTGTTTCAAAATTGCTAACTCATGAAGAAAGGGTAACATTTTATAATTATTTTGTTTTCAAAATAGATACTATTTACAAAGCTTTGTTGTACAGAAATTAGTTGATATTTAAATGGTTGTATATGTTAAATTCTGTTACCTTGGGCCTAAATCTAAGATGACTTCCTATATCATTTAATTTTATTTTTTCAAAGAAAAACATAATTAACAATCATAAAATTATACTGTATTTATGTGCAAAGCACTGTCTCTTGTATCCATTATGGTACATTGAAACAATGGTTCTTTTCCTTTAATCTTTTGCTTACCATGAGGGAGGCTAATGTTAGATATATTTAGAATTCTTAGCAATCCTTTAGATCTTTGTTTTATAACCTGTTCTTTTTAGACCTTTAGTATCTTAGATGGGCCAATGCCTTTTTCTAGAGAAAAGTGCAAAGACATATAGCTTAGCAGTATTTCAAAACAGATTTTAAAGAGTCTCTGCAACTCTTTAGGGAACACTGCCTTTCTAACCACCTCAGTTTGTATCTCCCTTTTTGAAGACAGGTCTGTAAAATACCCAAAATATTCATTGTTGAGTCATTGGCAGTCATGTGTATACTAAATTGCTTTATCATTACAGCCACCTTGTGTTCAATGACTAAGTTTTACATGAAATTCAAGTACCAGTTTTTTAATTTTTTTAAAGTTGGCTTGATATATTGGCCAATGCAGTTGATGCCATAAATTAATCAAGAGTGCTATCTGTGATGCCTGCCATTTATGGTCTTAAATCCTAAAATAAATCAGACACCGTAACTCATTTCCCTTAATACAAAATAATGGCCCTACCCATGAAAGAAACTTTTACAGTATCTTATACAGGAAGTCTCTTGCAAATAGCTTGTTCTCCCTGTATGTATCTTGAGACAATTATACTTTCTCTACTCCTTAAAATTTGATTATCCTTATCACTCAGCAAGTATCTTTGGTGAATGACTTGAATCTAGTAATACTAAAAGAATAGTGTCCCCTATTTTTTCTCTTTTTTGCCAAGAAATCCCCCCCAGGAAATTTTCTGTTCCTCTTCCTCTCCTCACCCCTTTATACAGGTACACAGATTTAATTTTATGTCCCTTCTTCTTGGTTTTAATTAAGTCTAGGAAACCTTGTGTTCTTTCTCTTTTTTTTCATTTCTCAGTTTTTCTCCTTACCTAGCTTTCAAATATACCCCAAGTATAATAGTGACAATAAGGTAGTACAGAAGAAACAAAGATTCATACATTTTAAAGTGAAATTGTAAATAGTACAAAGCCAGTGGCATCAATCTCTAAAGCTCTTTAAAGTTCCCTGAAGTATACTTCAGAATTAAGTGTAAAATGTTCTACCAACTCCTTATTTTTGTCTATAAGTATTTTCATCAGCTGCCAGAATTCATGGTATTTTTAAAATATTTTTTTATTTTGTTTTGTTTCACATACCCCAATACTGCTTTGTAAGCATCCCATTGCAATTGTACAGAATAGTTTTTACATTGTGGGCTAAACTACAAAGTTAACCATTATCTGTAACATTTTTGATGGGAAATTCATTGTGAATTAAACAAGTGATTTGTGAAGTATCTTTTGGAATACAACCACTTATAAATTATGGAATTTAAATAGCTAGAAATAAAGTATATTCTTACATATATCATTAAAAATATTGGTTTTAGAGAAAAAAATTTTTTGGTGTTTTTTTTGTTTGTTTTTGTTTTTGGGGGGGTGTGTTTTTGTTTTTGTTTTGGAGAAATTTTTTTGCCCATACTTCTTCATTAGAAATACTCTTTCCTGAGTATTTGCAACCACTTATTTTTAGTCCTTACACTGTTTCTATTGTCTCTGAACTTTGGTAGTAATCCTTCTCTTTAAGTATTTTCTTCTAGCACTGGTGCTTAACTTCCTAGTTTTCTTTTTTTTCTTTTTAAAGATTTTTATTTACTTGAGAATGTGGAGGAGAGAGAGCACAAGTGGGGTGAGGGACAGAGAGAGAAGCGGACTCCGCTGAGCAGGGAGCCTGATGCGGGGCTCAATCCCAGCACCCTGGGATCATGACCAGAGTCAAAAGCAAATGCCAAACTGACTGAGCCACCCAGGCGCTCCTAACCTCCTAGTTTTCTTACCAATTTTATCTTCTTTTCTTGGTCATATTTTAAATGATCATGTTCCCAGATCCATACCTAGCCATTTTGCCTTTACCTACGCTTTCTGTGAAGTGGTGATTTCATGACTTCATTTCATATATATATTTGAAATGATGCATTCTCGCCTGTATTTCTAATTCTTACCTGCCTTTTGAACTTTACACCAAGGTTTCTAATTGACTGTCTATCTGTTGGGATACCTCTTCCATAGAAGCCTCCATATAAAATTTCTGAAACTTAATTCATTATCTTTTCTCATTTGTCTACTCCTCACCCTAGACTCTGCTTTTCTTATATCTTGGGTTATAGTTTTACTTTTTCCATCTGTTAGTTACTCAAAATCATTAATATTAGTCATGAGTCTATCCTCATCCCTCCTAATCCCCTACACTAATAGCTTTTTAGGTACAATGTCCTGTTAATTCTCCCTTACATATCTTTTGAATGTTTTTCCTTATTTTCACTCCCTTTGCTTTTGCCATGGCTTAGCTTGGTGCTCCCCTTTCCCAAACTTAACAGTAGTTTCCCAGCTGGCCTCTTTGCCTGACGTGTTCCCATCTTCATTTTATTCACCAATCTTTCTTAAAAAAAAAAAAAAAATTTATTTATTTATTTGAGAGAGAGAAAGAGAGTGAACGAGCAGGGGGAGCGGCAAAGGGAGAGGGAGGAGCAGTCTCCCCACTGATCAGGGAGTCTGCCCTGGGGCTCCATAACCTGAGCTGAAGGCGATGCTTAACCGACTGAGCCACCCAGGTGCCCCTTATTCACAGCACCTATCTCATCAAATTTTGAACTTACACTCTTAATGGAGTAGTGTCATTTATCTACATAAAGTCTGTTTTCTATTTCTCTCAGATTATCTAGATTCCTTATTTTCAGTTTTCATTGCATATTCTCATTTGCTTTGTTTAATTAAATGTTTAACAATAAATTTTGCCATATGAAATAAATTAGACCACATGAAGAAACACGTTCAGTAAGAGTAGTTACTTGTTCTAGGAAAAGTATGACACAATACTTCCTAGGTAGAGACAAAGATGTGATCAAAGGAGATTTACTTAGAAAATGCTACTGTACATTACGTTGATTCATTTTTTATGTCTGAGCAGTGATACCATTTGAGAAACTAAGGGAGGATTTGTCATCTTTATAATGTTTTATTATTTAGGGTCTTTTTGTTTTCTTTTTTATTAGAGAGGGAGGGGTGAAGGGCAGAGGAAGAGAGAGAATCTTAACTAGGCTTCACACCCAGCACAGAGCCTGATTCAGGGCTTGATCTCACAACCCTGAGATCATGATCTGAGCTGAAACCAAGAGTTGGACACTTAACCGAATTAGTCACCCAGACACCCCTATAATGTTTTGTTATTTAGTATGAATTATTTTTATTTCCCACAACTGAAAGATACATAAATTTTTCCCAGTCCTACCTATAAATTATGCAGTTATTTTTATTACTGTTCGTATGTCACTCAGGTAATTGGTAAGTGAATGTATAATAATGATAGCTGCCATTTATCTTATACATACTGTGATGTTATGTATTTCCATTTCACAGTTAAGAAAACAAATTCAGAGGGGTCACCTAGTTAATAAATGGCGGAACAGAATTTGAATTTAAGTTTACCACTTTGTTCTTCCCATTACACTAGCCCTGCCCTCTTACAAACTGTATATAAAATGCATTACATTTATCCAGAATTACTTATTAAATTTCATGTGCTCCAGAAAAAAAAAAAAAAAACTTCAGCTCTTGGGTTATGTATTCTCTTCCAATTAAAGATAATTTGTTATCATCTTTCTTAATATTTCCTTGGTACAAATACAAAGTAAAAATAGTTCTATTAAATCCATACAATGAGAATAATTCTTTCTGTGACTTACTGGCATGCTTTAGAATTAAAGAGATTACTTGGCCCATTTTGAAATATAAATAATACCATCATTAAAATAGATAACATATTTTTAAACATTTACTCCTTTTATTATACGTGTAATAGTTTTTAAGATCACAAACAAGCTAGATTACTCTAAATCATGTATAAAAACTTTTCTGTAGTAAATTGCTTCTTTTTTTTTTTTAAGATTTATTTGAGAGAGTGCACATGAGCGGGGGTGGGGGTGTGAAGAGCAGAGAGAAAGAATCCCAAGTGCAGAGCCCCACACGGTGCTCAATCCCACAACCCCAGCTGAACTGAAACCAAGTCAGATATGCATCATAACCAACTGAGTCACCCAGAGGCCCTGTAAATTGCTTTTTTATCTTAGAAAACTTTAAGTCCTTCTTAGTTTTTTTCCAGTTTTATTAATATATAATTGACATAAAATACTGTGTAAGGTGTAGAGCGTAATGACTTGAGATATGCACATATTGAAAAATGATTACAGCAATGTACAGTTAACATCCATCACATCATATAGTTACTAAATTTTTTTCCCTTATGATGAGAACTTTTAGAATCTACTCTCTTAACAACTTTCAGATATGCCATATAGCATTGTTAACTAGTCATCATGCACATTACATCCCCAATACTTAATTATCTTACAGCTGGAAGTTTATACCTTTTGACTTCCTTCACCCAATTCCCCTACCATTCTCCTTTACTTAAAATACACATTATTATTATTATTATTATTATTATTACTACTATTATTATTATTATGTATTTGACAGAAATTACAGAAGGACTGTAATAAGATTATTTTTTTACAGTGTTTAATAGATATTTTGTATTTATTTAAACAGGTGTACAACATTCACAGCCTTCCAGTGATTCACTGCTTTTGGAAGTAGTGAAACAAGTAAAAGTTAGCAATATGGAGGAGGATAAATTAGACCTTCCTGAAGAAGACTTAACAGCCAGAGTAAATATGTATGTATAGGTATTTGAAAGAATTAAAAATTATTTTGTTGTGAAAAATGGGGTTATAAAATTGTGGAAGATATTTGTTCGTAATCCTAAATACATTGACCCTTGAGTAATAAAGGTTTGAACTACATAGGTCCACTTACATACAGGTTTTTTCAGTAAATACAGTACAGTACTATAAATGTATTTTCTCTCCTGAATAATTTTCTTAAAAACATTTTCTTTTCTCTAGCTTACTTTATTATAAGAATACAATATGTATTAATTGACTCTATATTATTGCTAAGGCTCTGGGCAACAGTAGGTTATTAATAGTTAAATTTTTAGGGAGTCAGATTTATTCACGGATTTTTGACTGCACAGGGTTCAGTGCCACTAACCACTGCATTATTCAAGGGTCAACTGTATTTCCAGAATCCATCTGTTACTGCTATATCAGCTGTTAGGCATCTATCAGTATTAACAGAAAATATATTGATTTCCTTATCTTTCCTTTGTATTATTGTTGTCATCAATATAGGCTTTCATATGTTTTAACCCCAATAATAACAGTTTATTTTTTATTATATTTTTAAATTTTAAATTCAATTAGTTAACATGTAGTGTATTATTTCAGAGGTAGAATTCAGTGATCCATCAGTCTCATAAAATACCCAGTGTCCATTATAGCATGTGCTCTCCTTAATTGCCCATCACCCAGTTACATCATCTCCCCACTCACCTCTCCTCCAGCAACTGTTTGTTTCCTATGATTAAGAGTCTCTTATGGTTTGTCTCCCTCTCTGATTTCATCTTGTTTTATTTTTCCATCCCTTCCCCTATGATCCTCTGTTTTGTTTCTTAAATTCCACATATGAGTGAAATCATATGATAATTGTCTTTCTCTGATTGACTTATTTCACTTAGCATAATACCCTCTAGTTCCATCCACGTCATTGCAAATGGCAAGATTGCATTTTTTTGATAGCTGAGTAGTATTCCAATGTATATGTATACCACAGTTTCTTTGTCCATTCATCAGCTGATGGACATTTGGGCTCTTTCCATAGTTTGGCTATTGTGGACATTGCTGCTATAAACATTGGGGTTCAGGTGTCCCTTGGAATCACTACATTTGTATCTTTGGGGTAAATACCTAGTAGTGCAGTTGCTGGGTCATAGGGTAGCTCTATTTTCAACTTTCTTTTTTTTTTTTTTTTTTTAAAGATTTGATTTATTTACTTGACAGAGATAGAGACAGCCAGTGAGAGAGGGAACACAAGCAGGGAAAGTGGGAGAGGAAGAAGCAGGCTCACAGCACAGGAGCCTGATGTGGGGCTCGATCCCATAACGCCGGGATCACGCCCTGAGCCGAAGGCAGACACTTAACCGCGGTGCCACCCAGGCGCCCCTCTATTTTCAACTTTCTGAGGAACCTCCATACTTTTTTTCCACAGTGACTGTACCAGTTGCATTCCCACCAACAGTGTAGGAGAGTTTCCCTTTCTCTGAATCTTTGCCAACATCTGTCATTTCCTGACTTGTTAACTTTAGCCATTTTGATCGGTGTGAGGTGGTATCTCATTATGGTTTCAATTTTGTATTTCCCTGATGCTGAGTGATGTGGAGCATTTTTTTCATGTGTCTGTTGGCCATTTGTATGTCTTCTTTGGAAAAATGTCTATTCATGTCTTCTGCCCATTTCTTGATTGGATTAGTTGTTCTTTGTGTGTTGAGTTTGATAAGTTCTTTATAGATTTTGGATACTACTAGCCCTTTATCTGATAAGACATTTGAAAATATCTTGAAGTCTAGAATTGTGATGCCACCAGCTTTGGTTTTCTTTTTCAACATTCCTTTGGCTATTTGGGGTCTTTCTGGTTCCATACAAATTTTAGGATTATTTGTCCAGCTCTGTGAAAAAGTGGATGGTATTTTGATAGAGATTGCATTGAATGTATAGATTGCTCTAGATAGCCTGTGCTACCTACATTTAGCGATATTTGTTCTTCAATCCATGAGTGTGGAACGTTTTTCCATTTGTGTGTCTTCCTCAGCTTCTTTCATGAGTGTTCTATAGTTTCTGAGTACAGAACCTTTGCCTCTTTGGTTAGGTTTATTCCTAGGTATCTTATGGTTTTAGGTGCAATCGTAAATGAGACTGACTCCTTAATTTCTCTTTCTTCTGTTTCATTGTTAGTGTATAGAAATACACCTGATTTCTGTGCATTGATTTTATATCCTGCCACTTTGCTGAATTCCTGTATCAGTTCTAGCAATTTTGGGGTGGAGTCTTTTGGGTTTTCCACATAAAGCGGTAGAGTGAGAGCTTGTCATCTGTGAAGAGTGAGAGTTTGACAACTTCTTTGTTGATTCGGATGCCTTTTATTTCTTTTTGTTGTCTGATTGTTGAGGCTAGGACTTCTAATACTATGTTGAACAACACTGGTGATAGTGGACATCTCTGTCCTGTTCCTGTCCTTAGGAGAAAAGTTTTCAGTTTTTCCGCACTGAGAATGATATTTGCTGTGGGCTTTTCATATATGGCTTTTATGATCTTGAGGTGTGTTCCCTCTATCCCTACACTGTGAAGAGTTTTAATCAAGAAGGTACTTTGTCAAATGTTTTTTTCTGCATCTGTTGAGAGGATCATATGGTTCTCGTCCTTTCTTTTATTAATGTAGTGTATCACAATGATTGATTTGCAGATGTTGAACCGCCCTTGCAGCCCAGGGATGAATCCCACTTGGTGGTGGTGAATAATCCTTTTAATGTTCTGTTGGATCCTATTGGCTAGGATCTTGTTGAGTATTTTGGCATCCATGTTCATCAGGGGTATTTGTTTGTAATTCTCCTTTTTGGTGGGGTCTCTGTCTGGTTTTGGGATCAAGGTAATGTTGGCCTTATAGAAAGAGTTTGAAAGTTTTCCTTCCATTTCTGTTTTTTGTTTGTTTTTTTTTTTTTTAAGATTTTATTTATTTATTTGACAGAGATAGAGACAGCCAGCGAGAGAGGAAACACAAGCAGGGGGAGTGGGAGAGGAAGAAGCAGGCTCGTAATGGAGGAGCCTGATATGGGGCTCGATCCCATAACGCCGGGATCATGCCCTGAGCCGAAGGCAGACGCTTAACCGCTGTGCCACCCAGGCGCCCCCCATTTCTGTTTTTAATATAGCTTCAGAGGAATCGGTATTAATTTTTCTTTAAATGTTTGATAGGATTCCCCTAGGAAGCCATCTGGCCCTGGGCTCTTGTTTACTGGGAGCTTTTGGTTACTGCTTCAATTTCCTTGCTGGTTATGTGTTTGTTTAGGTTTTCTATTTCTTCCTGTTTCAGTTCTGGTAGTTCATACATTTCTAGGAATGCATCCATTTCTTCCAGATTGTCTGATTTGTTGGTATACAGTTGCTCATAATATGTTCTTCTAAGTGTTTGTGTTCCTTTGGTGTTGGTTTGTGATCTCTCCTCTTTCATTCATGATTTTATTTATTTGGGTCCTTTCTCTTTTCTTTTTGATAGGTCTGGCCAGGGATTTATCAATCTTATTAATTCTTTCAAAGAACCAGCTCCTAGTTTCATTAATCTGTTCTTTTGGTTTCTGTTTCATTGATTTCTGCTCTAATCTTTATTCTCTTCTCCTGCTGGGCTTAGGCTTTATTTGCTGTCCTTTCTCCAGCTCCTTTAGGTATAGGATTAGGTTGTGTATTTGAGAGCTTTCTTGTTTTTTGAGAAAAGCTTGTATTGCTATATACTTCCCTCTTAGGACAGCCTTTGCTGTATCCTAAAGGTTTTGAACAGTTGTATTTTCATTTTCATTTGTTTCCATGAATTTTTAAATTCTTTAATTTCCTGGTTGACCCATTCATTCTTTAGTAGGATGCTTTAACCTCCACATATTTGAGTTCTTTCCAAATTTCCTCTTGTGATTGAGTTGAAGTTTCAAAGCATTGTGGTCTGAAAATATGCAGGGAATGACCTCAGTCTTTCAGTAGCATTTGAGACCTGATTTGTGACCTAGTATGTGGTCTCTTCTGGAGAATGTTCCATGTGCACTGGAGAAGAATGTGTATTCTGTTGCTTTAGGATGGAATGCTCTGAATATATTTGTGAAGTCCATCTGGTCCAGTGTGTCATTCAAAGCCCTTGTTTCCTTGTTAATCTTCTGCTCAGATGATCTGTCCATTGCAGTAAGTGGGGTGTTTAAGTCCCCTACTATTATTGTATTTCTTTAATTTTGTTATTAATTGGCTTATATAATTGGCTGCTCCCATGTTAGGGGCATAAATATTTATAATTGTTAGATCTTCTTGTTGGATAGACCCTTTAATTGTGATAGAGTGCCCTTCCTCATCTCTTATTAAGCAGTCTTTGGTTTAAAATCTAATTTGTCTGATATGAGGATTGCTTCCCCAGCTTTCTTTTGATGTCTATTAGCATGATAAATGGTTTTCCACCCCCTCACTTTCAATCTGGGAGTGTCTTTGGGTCTTAAATGAATCTCTTGCAGACAGCATATTGATGGGTCTTGCCTTTTTATCCAATTTGATACCCTGTGTCTTTTGATTGGGGTCATTCAGCCCATTTACATTCAGAGTTACTATTGAAAGACATGAATTTAGTGCCATTGTATTACCTGTAAAGTCACTGTTTCTGTATATTGTCTCTGTTCTTTTTGGTCCGTGTTACTTTGGGGCTCTTTCTTCACTTAAAGGATCCCCTTTTGTATTTCTTGGAGGGCTAGTTTAGTGATCACAAATTCTTTTCGTTTCTGTTTGTCCTGGAAGCTTTTTATCTCCTATTTTGAATGATAGCCTTGTTGGATAAAGTATTCTTGGCTGCATATTTTTCTCATTTAGCACACTGACTATATCATGCCAGTCCTTTCTGGCCTTCCAGGTCTCTGTGGATAGTCTGCTGCCAGTCTAATATGTCTACCCTTGTAGGTTTTTTTTTTTAATAAAATTTTAATTTATTTGGAATTGTTGTTTATTTTATTATTTTTATTATGTTCACTTAGCCACTGTATAGTACATCATTAGTTTTTGAAGTAGTGTTCAATGATTCATTAGTTGTGTGTAACACCCAGTGCTCTACCATTGCAGGTTACGGACCTCTTGTCCTCTGCTTTCAGGATTTTTTCTTTGTCTCTGAGTTTTGCAAGCTTCACTATTATATGTTGATTTTTATTGATTTAGAGGGGGGTTCTCTGTGCCTCCTGGACTTGAATGTCTGTTTCCTTCCCAAATTAGGGAAGTTCTCAACTATAATTTGTTCCATTGTACCTTCTGCCGCCCCCTCTCTCTTTTGTCTTCTTCTGGGATCCCAATTATTCTAATACTGCTTCGCTTTTTGGTATCACTTATTCTCGAATTCTACCCTTGTGATCCAATAGTTGTTTATCTCTCTTTTTCTCAGCATCTTTACTCTCCATCATTTTGTCTTCTGTATCACTAATTCTCTCTTCTGCCTTATTTATCCTAGCAGTTAGAGCCTCCATTTTTTATTACATCTCATTAAGAGCCTTTTTGATTTTGACTTGATTAGATTTTAGTTCTTTTATTTCTCTAGGAAGGGATTCTCTAGTATCTTTTATGCTTTTTTTTCAAGCCCAGCTAGTATCTTTATAATAGTTATTCTGAACTCTAGTTCTGACATCTTACTTACATCTGTACTGATTAGGTCCCTGGCAGTCAGTACTGCCTCTTGTTCTCTTTTTTGAGGTGAGTTTTTCCATCTTGTCATTCTTGTAGAAAGTGTCACTTTTCTATTTGTATAATTGCAGCAATTCTCTTCTTAGATCTCTGGTTGAGATCACAGGTGTTCTGAATGACTTGGTACCTATCTAGCTGAATTCCTAGGACCAGACAAAACTTAAGTTCTCCTACTCCTCTGCCATCCTGGACTCTTCTCCCAACAATACAGTTTAATAGTTAGTGTTTTATGTACTTGTCTAAATTAGTTAAGGGAAGATAATTACCATACTTACATACTTTGTTTCTTTGTGTACATTCAGATTACATCTCGTGTCCTCTCCTTTCAGCCTGAAAGACTTCTTTTGTTTTCTTATAAGGAACGTCTGATAGCCACAGATTCTCTCAGTCTTTGTTATCTGTGGAAATCTTTATTTTTTCCTTCATTTTTGGCTTCTTTTAAAAAAATAGAGTTTTACCTTTTGAAAATTAAGATTCATATAATATAACATTCACTAAGTTAAAGTGTATATTCCATGGGTTCTAGTATATTCACAGAGTGAACATTACCACTAATTCCAGAGCATTTCCTTCACCCTGAAAGGAAATCTTGTACTTTTTAGTAGTCACTCCCAATTTTCCCCTTTATACATCCCCTGGAAACCACTAATTTACTTTCTGTCTCTATTGTATTTGCCTCTTTTCAACATTTCATTTATTTCTTAAAATAAGTGGCCTTTTGTGTCCATTTCATTTCATTCAGGATATTTCCAAGGTTCATTCATAGAGGAGCATGTAACTGTACATTATTCCTTTTTGTGGTTGAATGATATTCCATCATATGGATATACCACTTTTGTTTATTCATCAGTTGATGGCTATATAGTTATTTCTACTTTTTGGCTATTATAAATAATACTTCACGAATATTCATATACAATTCTTTGTGTCAACATATGTTTTCAATTATATTAGGTATATACCTAGGAATGAATTTGTTAGTCATATAGTAATTCTGTTTATTTAAGGAATTATAAAATTGTTTTCACAATGACTACACCATTTAACATTCCCCGAAGTAATGTATGGGGGTTTAAATTTCTCCACATCTACCCCCACTTTTTTTTTCTATGTGTTTATTACACTATCCTATAGGATTTGAAATGGTACCTTGTGATTTTAATTTGCATTTTCCTAATGACTAATGATGCTGAGCATCTTTTCATATATTTATTTACTATTTATATATGTTTTTTGGAGAAATTTTTATGTAAATCCTTTCTTTATTTTTTAATTGGGTTATCTTTTAGTTATTAAGTTATAATAGTTCTTTATTCTAGATACAAATGCCTTATCAGATGTATGATTTGCAAAAATGTTCTCCCATTGAATGTGTTTTCCTTCATTTTGTTGATGCACAAAAGTTTCATATTTTCTAACAGTATTATATATTGTCTCTTACATTTATGTCTTTGATCCATTTTTACTTTATTTTTGTTATGTGGTATGATGTGGGAGTCCACGTTCATTCTTTTTTATGTGATTATCCAGTTGCCTGAGAACCATTACTTTCTTTCTTAAAGGATGGTTTTGTTGGATATATAATTCTTAGTGGACACGTTTGGTTTTTTTTTCCTTTCAGCATTATGTCATCCCATTACCTTTTAGTGCCCTGTATTGTGTTTTTTGTCCTTGCCTTTCAACACCTCAGCTTTATGTCCATGTATAGATATCTTCAGATATTCATCAGATCTTCCAGGATGTGAAGATTATTATTGTTATTATTGTTATTGTTGTTGTTGTTAGGGAAGTTGTCAGGCATTATTTCTTCAAATATATATGTTTGGCCTTTTTTCTCTATCTTCTCCTTCTGGGAGTCCCTTTATGCACATTTTGTTTCCCATGATGGTAACCCTTTGAGGTATTTTCATCCTGCTTCTTTTTTCTTTGTGTGCTTCAGATTGGACAGTTTGTTTTGAATTGTCTTCAAGAGTCCCAGGTCTTTCTTCTGAAAGTTCACATATACTATTTTGTCCTTCTGGTGAATTTTTCATTTAGTTATTATGCTTTTTGATTCAACAATTTTCCATTTGGCTCTTTTTTTACAAATGTATGTAATTTCTTTTTTTTTATACTTTCCACATTTTCCAGATTTTTAAAAATTTTTTTATTATGTTATGTTAGTCATTATACAGTACATCATTAGTTTTTGACATAGTGTTCCATGATTCATTGTTTGCATATAACACCCAGTGGTCCATGCAGTACGTGCTCTCCTTAATACCCATCACCGGCCTATCCAATCTCCCACCCCCCTCCCCTCTGAAGCCCTCAGTTTGTTTCCCGGAGTCCATAGTCTCCGTGGTTCATTCCCCCTTCTGTTTACCCCCTCTTCATTCTTCCCTTCCTTCTCCTACCGATCTTCCTGCTATTTCTTATGTTCCATAAATGAGTGAAACCATATGATAATTGTCTTTCTCTGCTTGACTTATTTCACTTAGCATTATCTCCTCCAGTGCCGTCCATGTTGCAGCAAATGTTGAGAAATCGTTCTTTTTGATGGCTGAGTAATATTCCATTGTATACATGGACCGTATCTTCTTAATCCAGTCATCTGTTGAAGGGCATCTTGGCTCCTTCCATCCTTTAGCTATTGTGGACAATGGTGCTATGAACATTGGGGTGCATATGGCTCTGCTTTTCACTACATCTGTATCTTTGGGGTAGATACCCAGTAGTGCAATTGCTGGATCATAGTGTAGTTCTATTTTTAAGTTTTTGAGGGACCTCCACACTGTTTTCCAAAGTGGCTGTACCAACTTGCATTCCCACCAACAATGTAAGAATGTTCCCCTTACTCCATATCCTCTCCAACATTTGTTGTTTCTTGTCTTGTCCATTTTTGCCATTCTGACTGGTGTAGGGTGGTATCTCAAGGTGGTTTTGATTTGAATTTTCCCAATGTCTAATNACTTGCATTCCCACCAACAATGTAGGAGGGATCCCCTTTCTCCACATCCTCTCCAACAATTGTTGTTTCTTGCCTTGTCTATCTTTGCCATTCTAACTGGCGTAAGGTGGTATCTCAGTGTGGTTTTGATTTGAATTTCCCTGATGGCTAATGATTTTGAACATTTTTTCATGTGTCTGTTAGCCATTTGTATGTCTTCATTGGAAAAGTGTCTGTTCATATCTTCTGCCGATTTTTTGATTTGTTTATTTGTTTCTCGTGTATTGAGTTTGAGAAGTTCCTTAAAGATCTTGGATACCAGCCTTTTATCTGTATTGTCATTTGCAAATATCTTCTCCCATTCTGTGGGTTGCCTCTTTGTTTTGATGACTGTTTCCTTTGCTGTGCAGAACATTTTTATCTTGATGAAGTCCCACAAGTTCATTTTTTCTTTCGTTTCTCTTGCCTTTAGAGATGTGTCATGAAAGAAGTTGTTGTGGCTGATGTCAAAGAAGTTACAGCCTATGTTCTTNTGTTGCCTATGTTCTCCTCTAGAATTTTGATGGATTCCTGTCTCACATTGAGGTCTTTCATCCATTTGGAGTTTATTTTTGTGTATGGTGTGAGAGAGTGGTCAAGTTTCATTCTTTTGCATGTAGCTGTCCAATTTTCCCAGCACCATTTATTGAAGAGACTGTCTTTTTTCCACCGGATGTTTTTTCCTGCTTTATCAAAGATTAGTTGCCCAAAGAGCCGAGGGTCCATTTCTGGGTTCTCTATTCTGTTCCATTGGTCTATGTGTCTGTTTTTGTGCCAGTACCATGCTGTCTTTGTGATCACAGCTTTGTAGTATAGCTTGAAATCTGGCAACGTGATGCCCCCAGCTTTGTTTTTCCTTTTCAACAGTTCCTTGGCGATTTGGGGCCTTTTCTGGTTCCACACAAATTTAAGGGCTGTTTGTTCCAGTTCTCTAAAAAATGTCATTGGTATTTTGATCGGGATGGCATTGAAAGTGTAGATTGCTCTGGGTAGCATAGACATTTTAACTATGTTTATTCTTCCGATCCATGAGCATGGAATATTTTTCCATCTTTTTGTGTCTTCCTTCAATGTCTTTCAAGAGTGATCTGTAGTTTCTAGAATATAGATCCTTTACCTCTCTGGTTAAGTTAGTTCTGAGATATCGTATGATGTTTGGTGCTATTGTAAATGGAATCGATTCCCTAATTTCACTTTCTTCAGTCTCATTGTTCGTGTATAGAAATGTAATCAGAAAGGGGAATGAAGCATGAGAGACTCTGAGAAACAAACTGAGGTCTTCAGGGGGGGGGGTGGGGGAATGGGATAGGCTGCTGGTGGGTAATAAGGAGGGCACGTATTGCATGGTGCACTGGGTATTATACGCAACTAATGAATCATCGAACTTTACATCAAAAAAATAAAAATAAATTAAAAAAAAAGAAATGCAACTGAATTCTGAGCATTGGTTTTGTATCCTGCCATATTACTGAATTGCTGTATGAGTTCTAATAATTTGGGGGTGGAGTCTTTTGGGTTTTCCTTATAGAGTATCATATCATCTGTGAAGAGAGACAGTTCAGACTTCTTTGCCGATTTGAATACCTTTTATTCCTTTTTATTGTCTGATTGATGTTGCAAGGACTTCTTGTACTATGTTGAGCAACAATGGCAAGAGTGGGCATCCTTGTCATGTTCCTGATCTTAAGGAAAAGGCTTTCAGCTTTTCCCCATTGAGAATGATATTTGTTGTGGGCTTTTCATAGATGGTTTTTATGAAATTGAGTAATGTACCCTCTATCCCTACACTCTAAAGGGTTTTAATCAGGAAACGATGCTGTATTTTGCCAAATGCTTTTTCTGCATCAATTGAAAGGATCATGTGGTTCTTGACTCTTTACTTGTTGATATGATCTAACACACTGATCGATTTGCGAATGTTGAACCCCCCTTGCATCCCAGGGATGAATCCCACTTGGTCAGGATGGATAATCCTTTTAATGTATTGTTGGATCCTATTAGCTAAGATCTTGTTGAGAATTTTGACATCCACAATCATCAGGGATATCGGTCTGTAATTTTCCTTTCTGAACGGGACTTTGCCTGGTTTGGGGATCAAGGTAATACTGGCCTCATAGAATGAGTTTGGTAGTATTCCTTCTGTTTCTATTTTTTGAAACAGCTTCAGGAGAATAGGTATTATTTCTTCTTTGAATGTTTGGTAGAATTCCCTGGGGAATCCGTCAGGCCATGGACTCTTGTTTTTGGGGAGGTTTTTGATCACTGCTTCAATCTCTTCATAATTAATCGGTCTGTTTAAGTAATCTGTTTCTCCCTGTTTCAGTCTTGGTAGTTTATAGGTTTCCAGGAAGGCATCCGTTTCTTCCAGGTTGTTTAATTTATTGGCATATAATTGTTGATAATAGTTTCTAATGATTCTTCCTGTTTCTTTGGTGTTGGTCGTGATGTCTCCTCTTTCATTCATAATTTTATTAATTTGGATCCTTTCTGTATTCTTTTGAATAAGTCTGGCCAGTAGCTTATCAGTCTTATTTATTCTTTCAAAGAACCAGCTTCTAGTTCTGTTGATCTGCTCTACTGTGCACCTGGTTTCTAATTCATTGATCTCTGCTCTAATCTTGATCAGCTGCCTTCTCGTGCATGGGTTAGGCCTGTTCTTCTATTCCAGCTCCAGCTTCTTAAGGCGAGAATATAAAAACTGCATTTTAGATTTTTCTATTGTTTTGAGTGAGGCTTGGATGTCTATGTATTTTCCTCTTAGGACTGCCTTTGCAGTGTCCCATAGGTTTTGGACTGATGTGTTTTTGTTCTCATTGGTTTCCATAAATTGCTTAAGCTCTTCTTTAATTCCCTGGTTTACCCAGCCATTCTTAAGCAGGATGGTTATTAGTTTCTAAGTGTTTGAGTTTCTTCCAAATTTATCCTTGTGACTGAGTTCCAATTTCAAAGCATTGTGGTCTGAGAATATGCAGGGAATAATTTCAGTCCTTTGGCATTGGTTGAGACCTGTTTTGTGACCCAGTATATGGTCTATTCTGGACAGAGTTCCATGTGCATTTGAAAAGAATGAGTATTCTGTTCTGGTGTATAGTGTTCTGTATATATCTATGAGGTCCATCTGGTCCAGTATGTCACTCAAAGCTCTTGTTTCTTTGCTGATTTTCTGCTTAGGTCATCTGTCTATTTCGGAGAGCAGAGTGTTGAGGTCTCCTACTATTAATGTATTATTATCGATATGTCTCTTTATTCTCGTTAAGAGTTGGCTTCTGTATCTAGCTGCTCCCCTGTTGGTGGCATACTTATAATTGTCTATCCACTTGACAATATTTATAATTGTCCTATCCACTTGTTGGATACATCCTTTAGGAATAGTATAGTGTCCTTCTGTATCTCTAACTACAGTCTTCAGTTTAAAATCTAATGTGTCTGATATGAGAATTGCTACCCCAGCTTTCTTTTGAGGTCCATTGGCATGAAAAGTGGTTCTCCATCCCTTCACTTTCAGTCTGGATGTATCTTTAGTTTCAGAATAAGTCTCTTATAGACAGCAAATGGATGGGTCATGTCTTTATCCAATCTGCAACCCTGTGGCGTTTTATGGGAGCATTTAGGCCATTCACATTGAGAGTGATTATTGAGAGCTATGATTTTAATGATGTCATGTTGCCTGTGAAGTCTTTGTTTCTATAGATTGTAAATTTCTGTTCAGTATCACTCTTGGGGTCTTTTTACTTTTATAGAACCCCCTTTAATATTTCTTGTAGGGCTGGCTTGGTGGTCACATATTCTTTCAGTTTCTTCCGGCCTTGGAAGGTGCTTGTCTCTCCCTCAATTCTGAATGACAGCCTTGCTGGATAAAGGATCCTTGGCTGCATGTTCTTCTCACTTAGTGCTCTGAATGTGCCTTGCCAGCTTTTTCTGGCTTGCCAGGTTTCTGTTGACAGGTCTGATGTTTTTCTGATGTTCCTCCCTCTGTAGGTGAAGATTCTCTTCCCCCTGGTCGCTTTCAAGATTGTATCCTTGGATGTAATTTTTGCGAATTGTGCTATTATGTGATGTGGTGTTGGTCTGTTCTCATTGATCTTGGGAGGGATCCTCTCTGCCTCTTGGAATCGAATGCTTGTTTCCTTTGCCAGATTAGGGAAGTTCTCAGCTACAATTTGTTCGAATATCTCTTCTAGACCTCTGTCTTTCTCCACCCCCTCGGGGATGCCAATGATTCTGACATTGAAACATTTCATTGAGTCAGTAATGTCCCATAATCTACATTCTTGAGATTGGATTTTTTTGAGCCACGTTCCCATTTTCTTCCTTCTTTTCTATCATCCCATCTTCCAGTTCACTAATTAGTTCCTCTGCCTCATTTACCGTGGCCATCAGAGCACCCAGTTTAGGCTGCATTTAATTCATAGCATTTTTAATTTCTGCCAGATTCGCTCTCATTTCCGCCCTTAGAGATTCTATAGTCTCGTTAATATTTTCGTTAATATTCTTTTCAACCTTACACATCATCTTGACCATTGTTACTCTGAACTCCATTTCTGACAATTTGGTTATATCTATATCCATTAGTTCTGTGGCAGAGGCCACAGTCTCTGTTGCTTTTCTTTTTGGGGATTCCTCCTCCTTGTCATTTCTGACAAGGAGAGGTTGCAGGGATGTACAGAGCCCAAATTATTGACCAGGACCCAGGCAATGTGCACTTGTTCTATAGGGACCTTAGGGACGTGGGCTTCTTGATTTTTCAGCCTGGCTTCTGGGGGTAGAGGCCTGCCGCGCTGATACTCAGGTAACCGTTTGGGTAGAGTTGCCCTGTCCCCCGTGAGAGGGGGTGGGGATGGGCACAATGCAAACCAGTATTTCTGGGCTTTTGTTCTCTGGCGGCTCTTCCTGGCAGTTTTCTGTGCCTCTTCTGAGAGTCAGAGCAGCAGTGGCCGTATCCTAGCCTCTGTCTCAGAACAGAGAGATTGCAGTCTGCTCTCTACTAACCTCTCCCGGCCACTTTAACTGTGTTTCTGTCGGTGCTGCTAAAACCCCCTCAGTGTCCTGGGTTGTGTGCACCACAGCCGTTCTCCCAGTCCTCACTCCCAGTGCCCGCACATCTCTGTCCTTTGTGCTTCTAACACCGCCAGCCACCCCCAGTTTACGGAGCTCCGGCTTTCAGTCTAGTCATGCGCATGCTCCCCAGCTCCCCGTCTCAGTCTGCTTTCTCAGCAGCTCCTGGTCCCCGAATCCGGCCAGCGCCCCAGTGCAGGAGGCTACTGCTTCCGGTGCCCAAGCGTAGTGGCTCCCTCCCCCTTCGGTTTATCTTCCGATATCTGTGCGCAGATTCATGGCTCCCCTCTTCGTTCCTCAACACTCATCACCAGAAATATTCGTTTGTAGAGATCCAGATGTATCTACCTACGTCTCAGGCTGATTTCGTGGGTGTTCAGGATGATCTGGTTGATATCCAGCTCGATTCAGGGGACCAACTGAAAAAAGTCCCCTACTCCTCCACCATCTTTTTTCTTCCCCTGTAATTTCTTTTTTTTTTTTCTTTAAGATTTTATTTATTTATTTGACAGAGACAGAGACGGCCAGCGAGAGAGGGAACACAAGCAGGGGAAGTGGGAGAGGAAGAAGCAGGCTTATAGCAGAGGAGCCTGATGTGGGGCTCGATCCCATAACGCCGGGATCACGCCCTGAGCCGAAGGCAGATGCTTAACCGCTGTGCCACCCAGGCTCCCCTTTCCCCTGTAATTTCTTAATTGCCAATCTCTATTTGACTAGGCTTGTTGCCATAATGCATTTTAGTTCTTTAAACATAGTTTCTTTTAGTTCTTTTAATGTATTTATGATTGCTACTTTACAGTCTTTGTATGCTTAGTTGAACGTCTGAGGTCCCCCAATGACAGTTTCTTTTTACTGCTTTTGTTTGTATGGCCCATACTTTACTTTTTCTTTGTATGTCTCATACTTTTAATGAAAACTGTGCATTTTATTTTTTTTTAAAGATTTTTTTTTAATTTATTTATTTGACAGAGATAGAGACAGCCAGCGAGAGAGGGAACACAAGCAGAGGGAGTGGGAGAGGAAGAAGCAGGCTCATAGCAGAAGAGCCTGATGTGGGGCTTGATCCCGTTACGCCGGGATCACGCCCTGAGCCGAAGGCAGGTGCTTAACCGCTGTGCCACCCAGGCGCCCCGAAAACTGTGCATTTTAAATAATAAGTTGTAACCACTCTGGCTTCTGATTCCCTCCTTGATGGCGATTATTATGCTGATATTTTTGTTTAGTGACTTTCCTGGACTAATTCTGTGCACTATGTCTTACCTGCTGCGTGTTGCCAGCGATGTCTGTACTCATTGGGTTTTTGTTTTACTTTGTCTTGTTTTTAAACAAAAAGTTTGTTTTTAAAAGAAGCCTGGCTTTTTAAAGTTAGTATAGCTTGGTGGTCAGCCAATAATCAGTTAGTTGGTTGTATTTATTTATTTATTTATTTATTTTTTTTTTAATTTTATTTTATTATATTGTGTTAATCACCATACAGTACA